>NC_056741.1:1666703546-1666948546 GCF_019279795.1 Protopterus annectens | reverse complement strand
GATATTCTCAATATCAGCTGTAGACCTGTGAAAGTCAACTGTTGTACTACTGAACTGTATCATACTCACAGTATCAATGGCACAGTTGTGCCCACTGACAATAAATGTCTCATTTCTGCAGGTCCCTCTGGTGTAACAGCAAGGCAGCCTATCCATGCTGGTGAGTGTGTAATAACAATACTTTCAATACTCTTGATACTAATAGTAATAATAGGCTCAAACAGTAGTGCTATGTGTTTTATTGCAGGTGTGTTTGTGTCTGTGTGTTGATATCTCATATACTGAGGAGTGTGCATGTGTGCATGTGTGCATGTGCACATGTGTGCATGTGTGCCTGTGTGTATCAGTGGTAACATTGTGTACACATTGTAAACTGTGTTTCCTGTCTTACTCCCACAGGTTCTGGTGCTGCTCTGGTGTTGTGCAGCAGGGAACCTGAAACAGCTGCCATGGATAGTGATAATGATGATACCTGTGTAGTGGCACAGGGAGGTGTGCCAGGGTCCGTCGTTGGTCAGCCAATTGACAGTACACAGCTGTCAACCCCATCAATGCGCACAGTCATCCTGCCAATACATCCTTTGTCACCAATGTCCCTAGGTGATGGACAGGCTACAGTGGGCATTGACCAGGGTAATGTGGTATTGGTGGCACATGCATCCCCACACAGCAGCCATGGCCAGGGTTCCTGACATGGTACCACACAGGCAGATGTCCAGGGGTTCTCGTGGGAGAATACATGGGCGTACTGCCCCTGTCAGACGTGCCCACAGAGGTCTTTCAACCTCAGCTATGTTTCGGGCTGTAATGCAGGCACAGTCACGTATGGAACGGTACACCAGACAGGGTCTGAGGGAGCTGAGAGCATGTCGCACAGCTATGAATGACAGTATGTGTGATGTTGCGGCTGCCATCCGTAATTTCACCGAGGTCATTGACAGACGTCGGGGGGACACATTAGATCTGTTCCACAACTACATGTCCATGAGCCAGGGCAATGGTGGATGGTTGAGGCATCGACGTGGGCGTATGCCAGCAACAGCAGCAGCTGGCAGTCATTGCGGATGACAACAGGCCCGCGGCCACTCCCATAGTGCCAGCAGCAGCCCCAGCAATGCTGGGTATGTGCTGTCATCAGACCGCCCCAGGAGACCACTTGCACGTGGCTCTGGACAGTCCCAACAGGGACCTGTCTCCAGTCACCAACCACCTGCTTCTGATGACAGTACCCAGTCTGGCTTAATACCTGATACAGTCCGTAGCACCCCTGCCAGGCACAGGTACCATGTCTGTGGCCAGAGACAGTGATCTGTATGACCTGGCAGGTACAGTTTGTGGCTGTCCACAAACGCCTGTATATGGCAGCCATGAGGTGGAACAGTGTGCATGCATACACACATGCGAATTGATAACACCTAGGGCTACCGCATACACGCACACACTGCATCAACATTGCCCCATCTTGTACTGCTGTCCCTCACCAACACACACACACATACATGTCAATTGGTTGTATCAGTGGCAGACTCAGGCATACCAAGTACACACCCTGTGCATATGATGAAACTGTGCCACCTCCTGCAATCTGTAACATCGGTGCAGGAACAGGTTAACATGGTGCTGATGCACAGGGTGACTACATAGAAGTGTAGTAATAGTATCATGTTGTCAACAGTACAGTGTAATGATATCATTGTGGGTATATCCCAGCACGCCTGATGCAGTAACAGTATGATTGTCATTCTATTGTTTTGTACACCCATAGTAATTACCATAGTGTAATGTCTGCACATCTTTGCATACTGGTGGTAAGGCTGTCAACAGAAGGCCACCTACATAGGTAGCACAGGGGATAAGAAAATGTAAGTGTTGATACTCAATGATGGACATGTAAACTGCAAGTTGCATGCTGTCCACACTCGACTCTGCAATGAGGATGTTTGAGGATGTTGATATCTGTGCAGTAATACACAACAGGTTCAAGACTCACAAGAGCACCCTAGCACTACAAGGTCACACCTCATACCATGCTTGACGGCCCCAAAGCACAGAACTAACTATGACAGGAGGGAGAGTCTCCATAAATGTCAAGGATACTATGGTGCCAGGACAGTTAGCATACATCCTACTAAGTTTGGAACTGCTGAGTGAGGGCTCAGTGTCTGTTATTCGAAATGTGTATTAGTTCAGGTATGAGCACTTGGGTTTCAGGCCGCTTATTCTACATTACGAAGGTACACTTGTGGGAGGTGAGGCTGGACCCTGCCCATCTGACCTGTGAATTTCTGGGTACAGGCTTATAGTGCCTGCATATTTGCACTGTTACCTACTGGAAGTGGTACACCTTGTTTGTTGTAGCATAGACTAGATCCAGGCCTGCTGACTGTAGCTTTGTTTGTATGCATGCTTGTTTGTTATTTCTCTGAAACACTGATTCTACCTGCAATGCAGATTTACAGCACCTCTGTGGATCCCTAGTGACATCTGTATTACTTACTGTACTGATGTCCATGTCTCACTTGACAGAACGTCACTGTTTGTTCTGTTTGCATGTAAGTTGTCTGTAACACATTGCATATGACTTACCTGGCATTTGCTCATGAAAGCATTTATATATGCCAGCACTAACAAATCAGAAGCACTACACCCTCACATACTCACCTTGAGTACCTTGCTCCCCATTGGCCCTATGTGTTGTTAATTATTATGGAATTCACAATACTATGGTAGCATGTGCAAAGGTCACTTGTCAATCTCCTCTCTGGTCCAGTTGGTGAATCTGTGAGTCATGTGGCAATGTTACAGCTGCCTCATGTACTCAGACAACCCTCTCCCTTTCCCATAAACTTACAACATGTGAGAGGTGCAACCACATAGCCAAACTGGGGGCTAAGCTCTCTTAACTCAGTACTGGCATAACCTGTCAGGTGGAGTGGGATACTACAGTGAATACAATACCATTCTCACATAGACCTACCATGACAGCAATCCAAACACATAAACACACAGGAACATTCTTGGAGTCTCAGAATAGCATCCTGCCTGAGCAGCAGATACCTCCAAAGCAGACACACAAGCAAACATTATGCCAGAACAGAGCATGTGCAACACATAGCTCACAAAGCCTGTGTGCCAAACAGTCACAGCCCGTAAGGCTAAACAACACACCTGCTACAGTTGTAATAGGTACCTCTATCGTCAGGTACACTGAGGTCCCGCTCACCAGGCTGAACAAGGAGAAGGTCACGGTGAGATGCCCATCGGGCACTATGATCCATCACATAACACAAGCATACAGGTCACTCCAAGGCATGTACAAATATGACTCAGTCATTGTCCGTGCCAATGTAAATGACCTGTGACATACCTCCCTGGACTACATGATAGGGGACATAGAGGGGCTCTCTGAGCATGTGGCACAGGCTGGTATGACCCTGACTTTGAGTAGCATCTTACCCTCACCAAGAATGCTGCCACAATATGTAGACAGGATGATCAATTTCTACAATTGGCTTATGTTTCGGTGTCATTCAAAGGGGATCCAATGCCTGTCAGCATGGGATTACATGCTAGACAAGCCACGATGCTTTGCTAGGGACAGCTTGCACCTGTCACCCATGGGCCATTGTATATTGGCAAAGGCTCTTGCTACACACATAGTGCCTTTTTATGCAAGGCTCAAATTACATAGCCACCTCCACAGGTATCACACGGGATAGGACACTAATAGTAATGCTACTCAACATCAGCAGTGTAAACCTCAAGATGCATGCACTGGAAACTGTCCTTAGCATGGAGAGCAGCAATATCTGTGAAGTAACAGAATCCTGGTTCAAGGCTCCCAGGTGCACCCCATCACTGCCAGGTTATACCTCATACCATGCTTGTCATCCCTAAACATGCACCAAACCAGAACAGGGGGGAAGTATCCAAAGGCACCACAGATACACATGCCTCCAGGTTGGTGGCACAGCACAAAGCATCAGAGCCTATCCATGTGCAACTAACAGTGGGTTAGACTGCCTTCAGGTTCATAGCCTGGCACACACCACCCTTCCATACCCAGGAAACCCACTTGGCCTTCCTGACAATACTGGGAATATGACGGTCTCTACAAACACCATTATATGGGTGGACTGCAACTACCCAAACATAGAGTGTGAGCATTACTCTAGCTCCAAGATCCTAGCTGAAAGGTTCCTAGCATTTATTCACTGAATTGCTATGGAACAACTTGTTACCACTCCCACAAGAGGTGAAAACATGCTGCACCTGTTCATCAACAACATGTGGACTATATGCTCCAGACCAGATGTGTATCCCTCGCTGGTAGGATGACACCATATACAACTCACACTGTATATTCACTTACCACATGCAGCCCCTGCACAGAAAACCACAGTCATAAAGTTGTCTAATGCAAATTCCATGTATTCACATGAGGCAGGCTTCAGACATGGGGACTATTGAAGGTCACAGGTACATATGTGTATGTGGCACACACATACATCATGTGTGCATTGACATTACCAATATAATCTATGTCGTGCAATATTGGGAACAACACCCCACACACATGGACAAACTGTGTGACAAAAACACACATGGCGTTTGTAGGATTCAAACCCCTACTTAACTGTGTTATGGCACTTGTGAGAGATGCAGTAGCAGAGCGCGCTATTTGCATTACTGGGAGGCTTGCTTTCTCCTGCTGTACTTATAGGGTGCTGACATCATCAGTGTTTAGACAGTGGAATATGCAGCATGTGGTGTGTTGTACTAGTTGCCAAAACTGACATTTCTCTTACACATAGAATTGCACACAGCCTACTCCCCCCCCACATTTACACACACACTGAGCATTTGCAGGATTCAAACCCCTACTTAACTATATTATAACACTTGTGAGAGACGCAGTAGCAGAGCACGCTATTTGCATTACTGGGGGCTTGCCTTCTCCTGCTGTACTTATAGGGTGCTGACATCATCAGTGTTTAGACAGTGGAATATGCAGCATGTGGTGTGTTGTACTAGTTGCCAAAAGGGACATTTCTCTTACACATAGAATTGCACACACCCTACTCCCCCCCCCCCACATTCACACATACACACACACACTGAGTATTTGCAGGATTCAAACCCCTACCTAACTATGTTATGACACTTGTGGGAGACGCAGTAGCTGAGCGCGCTATTCAAATTACTGGGCATCATTTGTGCTCCTGACATATGTATACTGTGCTGACATCATTATTTATGAAGAGGTATGTACATCTGTTACTATCCATCAGTAAGGGGGAGAGCATATATATGTATTAACTTTGCAGAGGCACAGTGGCCTACTGTACTGCAGAGGCAGACGCCAAATACACTGTGGATAGCCTTCTGTATTCCCTAGGGACAACAGCCTAGTATTGAACTCTACGGCCATATGTTTACCTGTCAGATGCAAGTATCTGTTGCTCATAAACTGTTTGTGGGTCTTTATTGCCATAGCTTTCCCTATCTCTATGAACAACTTGTGTACTGTGGCATATATTTGCATATGAGTGGGATCCACTACTTTACTTATGTCTCTGTTGTAATTTCACTGTGTGCACTGGGCAGATTTCTGTATTGTGGGAGGTTCCTGTATTAACACATACAAATGCCAGATATGTGTGTGCAACTGCTGAACTGTGACATGGCCTAAGTGTGTGAGCATGCCCAGTTCACAGTTTATATGGCTTCTTGACTGACACGCCTCATTTATCTAAGTGTGCGAGCATGCCCAGTGTGAACTTTCCATATGTTGAGATCTGTGGTCCACCACATTTGTGTTTGTGTGTGGACTTAATCTATATTTCACATGTACAGTTGAGTGTTGGACGTCAGGTTGTGTTCTTACTGCCCAACTGCTTTGTGTCTGAACCTATCAGGCATTATGCTGTGCCTTCAGGGTTGCCATGGGATAGTTTGCATACAGTTGTCAACATCCTTTCATACTGACCAAACAGTGTATTGTCGTATAGTGTACTGGTTCAGTACTTTCACTGTGGTGGACAGTATCATCGGTTTCAGTCCTATCACTGCTTGTAATATTTATAGTGAGCACACCAGACCGGTTGAGGGCCAGTTGTGCAGATATGACCATGTTGCTTTTTGTTCAGATATGGACAACATAGAACAAGATTGTCCGACATTGTTAATGTATTCCACAACTTGTGTGGACAGTGACAAACAATGGCCATGTGCACTAGGCCATTTGTAATGCTAGTCAGAGAGTGTTTGTCCTTCAACACACATATTTACTGGTGTTTGCCATGACATATTTCAAGGTTAGTGTGCTGTGCCTCTGTCTACCCGTGACATACAGGTGATATCCAGGGTAAACCTACCATCTCCCATCCAGTCATCATGATTCCTCTGGATGACAGTCAATGAAGGACTCCCTGGATAACCTGTACTGGGGGTTTAGTCATGAGTGGAGTGAGCTTCTGGTTATGGACCAATCAGTACAGCATGTCCTGTTTATGTCAGTGCTGGGGTTCAGGCCTGTCATGTGCATAGGTCACCAGCATTCAGATTTTACTTGGTGCCAAATGTCCATTGATTCCAGCTTGGTCATGGCTTTATACATCAGGCACAGATCACCTCTAGCCAGGCGGTATGGCACTGTGTGGAGCTGCAGTTTGTTTAATCAGGCAACACATGGCATCTGTTACAGCTTTGAGAGCATCCTGGTGGGGTATTTTTGGGGTCTTTCCAGTTTATGCAGGTGTCTGCTAAGGTACATCCCACAAGGGCCATTGTATGCAATTGTGAGGCTGCTGATGGATGACTGGAGAGGCACAATGACCTCCCCTGACCTAGCTGTGCTTACCTTCATGATTAGGTGGGTATATGGTATGTTTCTGTAACCACTACAGACACATGGTTGTCACATGCAGGATATCTATCACCTTGTGTCCCCAGGTCTCTTATTGCTCCTGATGTATGGCCACGTACTGTGTTTCCACAGGGGATGACTATACACTATTCTGCATTTTGCTTGTTGACATGGCTGTGGCACCACTTGTCTGTTTCTATGTGTGCCTTTTGTAGGATGCTTGTGTCAGCTGGAGGGCCCGATATGGTGGGCAGTTTGTAGTAATCTGCGAACCTGTTCAGACACAGTCCTTCCATGTTGGCCTGTACCTATGTGACATATATACCATACTAGAGGGGTCCCAGGACCGTGCCTTGTGGGATGCCAGTTGTACCTGGTTTTTAGTCTGACATGGCTGTAGCATTTCTGACCAGGTCAGTTCTGTCCTTGAGCTGGTTTGCAACCCATCTACTTGGATAGGGGTTTATAGTTAGGATGGTGAGCTTATCTGTACTGAACAACTGGGATATTGTATGGAAGGGTTTAGCAAGGTCCAGATAAGCTGTGTGAAACACATTCCCCTCATCAATGGTCCTGGTGTGTGTTTCACATGAGTCAGACATGTTTAAGGGGCAGGATCTGCCCTGTGAAAGCCACACTGGGTAGGGTCCAATGTCTGTAGGTACCCAATCTCATTATTCCTGGGGACCATGATCATCCTCTCCATTACTTTGCCGACCAAGATAGTCAGGGCTGAGGGGTGATAGTTTGCAGTATCCATTCAGGCACCACCTTTGTGGTGAGGGACCACTGTTGCTGTACACTGCTCTTTAGGTACATATCCTGTGGTAAGACTGAGAGTGAGCAGTAGTGCTATTTAGTGTTCCATTCTTCTTCCAGTTCTTGTTGGACACAACCCAGGACACCATCTGGTACCATTGATGCTGTGTGGTTTGCTTTGTAGATGTTGGCTGTTACCTCAGCATCTGCAATGTCAGGGGGACTCCCTGGATAACCTGTACTGGGAGTTTAGTCATGAGTGGAGTGAGCTTCTGGTTATGGACCAATCAGTACAGCATGTCCTGTTTATGTCACTGCTGGGGTTCAGGCCTGTCATGTGCATAGGTCACCAGCATTCAGATTTTACATGGTGCCAAATGTCCATTGATTCCAGCTTGGTCATGGCTTTATACATCAGGCACAGATCACCTATAGCCAGGCGGTATGGCACTGTGTGGAGCTGCAGTTTGTTTAATCAGGCAACACATGGCATCTGTTACAGCTTTGAGATCATCCTGGTGGGGTATTTTGGGGGTCTTTCCAGTTGATGCAGGTGTCTGCTAAGGTACATCCCACAAGGGCCATTGTATGCAATTGTGAGGCTGCTGATGGATGACTGGAGAGGCACAATGACCTCCCCTGACCTAGCTGTGCTTACCTTCATGATTAGGTGGGTATATGGTATGTTTCTGTAACCACTACAGACACATGGTTGTCACATGCAGGATATCTATCACCTTGTGTCCCCAGGTCTCTTATTGCTCCTGATGTAATTTGTGGCCACATACTGTGTTTCCACAGGGGATGACTATACACTATTCTGCATTTTGCTTGTTGACATGGCTGTGGCACCACTTGTCTGTTTCTATGTGTGCCTTTTGTAGGATGCTTGTGTCAGCTGGAGGGTCCGATATGGTGGGCAGTTTGTAGTCATCTGCGAACCTGTTCAGACACAGTCCTTCCATGTTGGCCTGTACCTATGTGACATATATACCATACTGGAGGGGTCCCAGGACTGTGCCTTGTGGGATGCCAGTTGTACCTGGTTTTTAGTCTGACATGGCTGTAGCATTTCTGACCAGGTCAGTTCTGTCCTTGATCTGGTTTTCAACCCATCTACTTGGATAGGGGTTTATAGTTAGGATGGTGAGCTTATCTGTACTGAACAACTGGGGTATTGTATGGAAGGGTTTAGCAAGGTCCAGATAGGCTGTGTGAACCACATTCCCCTCATCAATGGTCCTGGTGTGTGTTTCACATGAGTCAGACATGTTTAAGGGGCAGGATCTGCCCTATGAAAGCCACACTGGGTAGGGTCCAATGTCTGTAGGTACCCAATCTCGTTATTCCTGGGGTCCATGATCATCCTCTCCTTTACTTTGCCGACCAAGATAGTCAGGGCTGAGGGGTGATAGTTTGCAGTATCCATTCAGGCACCACCTTTGTGGTGAGGGACCACTGTTGCTGTACACTGCTCTTTAGATACATATCCTGTGGTAAGACTGAGAGTGAGCAGTAGTGCTATTTAGTGTTCCATTCTTCTTCCAGTTCTTGTTGGACACAACCCAGGACACCATCTGGTACCATTGATGCTGTGTGGTTTGCTTTGTAGATGTTGGCTGTTACCTCAGCATCTGCAATGTCAGGGGGCCAGCACTCTGCTGGGATAGATATTTGGCAGTTTGGTGCTGGTAGGGAGTTTGCAAAGAATCTGTTAGGTTGGATGTTGGCAATGTGTGTGGGTTCGGTGTATTGTTTGTGATATTTGAGTAATGCAGAGCATATCTGTGGATTATCACCATGGTTCCTACCATCAGTTAGGACAGCTGTGTGATTATCCTTTGTGTCCTGCACAATTTGTATCATCATAGGTTCATACTAAGTTATCTGCCCTGGCCATGTTTGAGCCTAGAAAGACTGTGTGTGGCTTTCGACACCCCTTGCAATGTGCATATTATGCCCATTTAGGGTTTACTTTACTAGATGTGACACAGAGATGGCCCCCAGTGTACACCTACTATCTCCCATGCACTTGACCGGATTTCTCTTGTAGAGTATGAGTGTGGAGCTCAGCCTATCATGGACTGGGATTCTGTTCCAGAGTGTAAGTAGCCTCTGGGTTATGAATCTGTCCCTCCAGCACATTGTATTTATATATGTGTTGAGGTTCAGATATCTCACTGTGGTGTCTCTGTTGGATTTGGAGTTTCTGCAGTGGAGCATGTCCATTCATTCTGGATTGGACATGGCCTTGTACATCAGGCATACATCGCCTCTGACTGGGCAGTATGCATGTAAATTGGGCTGGGGTTTCTTCAGCCAGGCAGCAGATGACAAATGTTTGGACCCTTTATCCTCTTGGTGAGGTACGTTTGGGGTCTTTCTAACTGCTGCAGGTGTCAGGTAAGGTACATCCAAAATGGGGCATTGTTCTCAAGTATGGGCCTGATAAGAGAAGAGTATGGGGGCACAGTGACCTCGCTTGATCTACATGTGCATCCTTTCATGTTAAGGTGGGCAATATAGCAGGTCTTCCTGGCCACATTGGCAATGTGAGTGTCACATGATGGGTTACTGTCCACTTGTGTCCCTAGGTCCCTGATTACTTCTTCCGTACATAATGGATTACCACTTATGTCATACTTTGTGTGTGCCTTGTTTGGTATTTGGTGAGACATTCATACTCTGCAGAGTCTTCAGGAAGGCTGACTGGGATTCCTGGGTTTGGGACGGTGGTCTGTAGCAGGCTGCAAACTGGGATGCAGTTTGAGCCACTGTTACTTGCCTGTGGATAATCCATGCTGCTTCTTGCTGTGGTACCAACCTGGGGGTGTGGTTATCCTTGACAATTATTGATAGCCACACTCCTATTGTAGTTTGTTCTATGTTTTGGGGCTGTAAAGCATGGTATAAGGCATAACCTGGTAGTATTAGGGTGCTCTTCTGAGCCTTGACCCAGGTTTCTGTTACAGAACAGATATTACCATTCTCCATGCTGAGGTGGGTTTGGTCTGCATACATCTTGCAGTTTAGACTTCTGGCATTGGGTAGCATTACGTCCAGGTTGTTATCCCTTGTGCTACCTATGGTGGTGGGTTTGTGTTTCCAGCCTTACCTATTCAAGGCACAGTGGGGGTGACAGCAGCCTTTGCCAGTATCCACAAAGCCAGGTGTGCTGGGTGCATGCCATCCCTAGCAGGTGGAGCATCATGTCTTGCTCGGCATGTCATCCCAGGCTGTCAGCCATTTGTTCCCCTTTGACTAACAGCAATACTTCAGCCAATTATTGTACTTGATCTTGTTGTCTTCATAGTGTGGCATCATGCTTGGTGAGGGTGAGATGTTAGGCAGGGTCATCATGTTTGCATATACTAGATGGTGTTACATTGCTTAACACATGGCAATCACACTTCAGGTGGTGCTGCAGGGCTGCCTATGTCGGATGCACATACTACACTACCTGTACATGTTTGAAAGCAGGTTGTGTCATGTTAGGTGTCCCTTTTACTATATGAGTGAGTCAGAGAGGGATATCATTCCCAGGGTTCCTACTGAGCCAGTGTATGTGCTATGCGTTGCCTCTTTGCCAAGGCCAGGGCATACTGGGCACGCCTCCTTCTGCCTACTGGGGCAGGCTCAGGTTATTCCTCCTCCGAGTCACGCTCTGCCTGTAATGGCCTTGGCAATGGTGGGGGTCTGTTTGTCCCAGCCCTATGCTGGTCCTGCTGCAGCTGTTTTCGCAGAATCATATTATGTAGCATAGCACATACCATGACAATTTGGGTACATGTAGTTGGTGAGTACTGCAAGGCTCCACCAGATGTGTCCAGGCACTGGAACCGTGACTTGAGCAGCCCAAACACACGCTCTATTACATTTCGTGTTTGTGCGTGTGCCTCATTATGGCATTCTTGTTCAGGTGTGTGTGCATTTCTGATGGGTGTCATCAGCCACGGCTCCAGTGCATATCCGGCATCCCCCGCTAAGTGACCATGTGGGATGTCTCCATTGGCAAATGTGTGGTACAGCTGCGTCAGATGCCAGATATGGGAATCATGGTAGCTTCCAGGGCAGCCAGCACACACATTCGTTATTATGCCCTGGGCATCACACATGACCTGGCAGTTGATGGAGGGGAAGCCCTTGCGGTTAATGTAGGACCTACCCTGCTCACCAGCTGGTGCCTTGATGCATATATGTGTGCAGTCTATTGCACCCACTACCTCAGGGTATTCCGCTATTTGCTGGAAGAGTCGCATATTGCTGGCCAATGCCTCATGGGAATTGGGGAAATATACATGATCTCCAACATGTGCCAACATGATGCAGTACCCTGGATGCTGATGCCTGTGAGATCCCCATCATATCACCAGTTGGTCTCTGGAAGGTACCTGTTGCTAGTATTCTTAGGCCAACACATACCTTGGTTTCCACTGGGATGGGTTCCCCTCTGTTGGTTCTGTGTGTGAGGCGTGGCCTGCACAGCTCAACAATTTTCTGCAGGAGGTCTCTGTCCACTCTATAGTGCTCCACTATCTCCAGCTCATGTAACCCCTGGTAGGTGACCCTGGGCCTGTACACTCCTCTCCGTCTCCTCACTGTGGGTTGTCTGGCAACATTTGCATTGTCACCACCCTCAGCAAGTCTCCTATGTCTCCTTATAACAGCTATGGCAGCTCCTAGCATGTTTGGTCTGAGTGCAGCTTTTTCAGTTTTCACTTCTAATAGCTTACTCCTGTCTTGCAGTGTCTCTTGAGAGGAACATACTGCAATGCTGTTTGCAATGTTTTAAGTTCTGGGCAGGGCTAGTATTCTGCCTGTGTAATTGCCTGCTTTTAATTGTTTTCACCTGCTAGCTCTACCAGTATTCCCTGCTAGCTTCCTACTATTTCTTCTGCTTCCTTTTTCCTCTCTGTTTCCTCAGGGGGGAGCAGTGCGCATACCAGAGTAAACACGCTCACAGTGGCTACAACGCACGCACACATGCTTACACTGACTAGAATCTGCTTATTCAGGTTAAAACACGCGCACACCAGCGCAAACAGGTTTACAGATCTTTAAACAGGCTCCTACATGCTTACTCTGCCTTACTCGCGCACACTCTGTCTTACTCGCACCTCCCAGCACGCACACACGCGCATGCACACACAGCAAGAAACTTTGGTGTTAGCCACAGTGTACACATTCCATTTCTGGACTTTCCCATGCTTATCTGTTGACACTCCTCTTTCTATACTGTGTGACTGACATCTTTCACATACCACTTTGCTCCAATGAGCTTGATTTCTTTCTGACATTCCTCCCTGTGATGTCACCTATCTCCTACTCTGTTACTCCCCCTTATCTAACTCTTACACTACATGGAATGTGCTCATTTGCTATGTGACAGTGAGATTCACTATCCTACCACTCATTTACATAGGATTGCCTACTAATGCTTAGTTACATGTCTTACACTTAGCTTCCACCCTTAGCAACCATTAAACGGTGGCCATGTTGTTTTCGGTCTGTTAGTCCCTGCATTGTAAATCCATGCATTGCATAAAACCCACATTTGTGGGTTTAAAACCTTTATTTTTATGTTTTATATAGTACAGCCCGTTTGCGTGGGGCTGCGCTGCGTTTAAACATCGCCGATCAAAAAAAAAATTTTTTTTTTCATGTTTGCATCAGGTTACCGTGCCAATGGCCACATATTTGGCCATTGGCATGCTGCCTGACACATATGCACACTTTATTTGGAGATGACATGGCTCCATTGTGTTATTTGCAGAAACGTACTCAGTTGTCAACTGAGTACATTTCTGCACCTAACACGACTCTTACATGGGCTGATTTCAGCTTCGTGGATCGCTAATCTACCTCATTTGCATGCCTTTTGGCTGCAAGTGAGGTAATTAGCATATCCACGCCCTGCCCATGTAAGAGACGTTTTAGCTGGTCTCTTACATGGTATTTTAGGCTGTTCCTGGATCGCTATGGCTGCATGGAGTCTTACACGACTCTTAGCCTCCGTGCAAGCCATCGTGAATCCTGCCCAATAACTATTGGTTAGTAATTGATGTTAAAAGTTTGTACACTTCAATCAAACATACAGATGGCTTAAAAGCTATCATTCATGTTTTGGGAGATAGTCCTTTGTCCCATTTTGTTACTGAATTAGTAGAATTTTGTTTGAAAAACAATTATTTCTGTTTCAACAAACAGTTATATAGGCAAAAACAAGGCACGGCCATGGGAGCACCATTTGCTCCCATGTATGCCAATATTTTTATGTCATTTTTTGAAGATACATTTTTATATCAACAACAGTTTGTGAAGAGGTATGTAAAATCATATTATAGGTTTATTGATGATTTAATTTTTATTTGTGAAGGTGGTTCCAATGAAATTCAAGATTTCATATCTCAGTTGCATAAAAACCCATATGAATTAAGTTTTGATGGACTACAACAAGGAATTAAAGTAATATATTTAGATATGATCTTAGAAGGCAAAACAACTGGAGAAGTGGTGAATAGAATACACAGGAAGTTTATAGATGGAGCACAGTATCTACACTCTCCGTATTATATTAAAGCTCTCCTGTATGGGGAATTTTTGAGGTTGTCCAGAATTTGTTCAGACAAAGATGACCTACAACAGGAAATAAGAACAACAACTAACATGTTTATGCAAAGGAGATCTGATCCAGTGAATGTAGGCATGGCAGTCAATAAAGTCTTGGGGGATGCAAGTACAATAAGTGAGAAACAAAGGGGCTATACAGGAGAATGTGTTTATAATATCCAACAAAGTAATACAATTGACCCAGTGTATTTTGTTTTTACATACAATGTTAGAAGTGATGAATTAGTTAGATTAATTAAGCACAGCTGGAAGTTTTTAATACCTAACCAACCTCTCTTCTCATTTACTAAAGGGAAGGGTTTAAGAAATATGTTGGTTCACGGAGATTTTAGCATGCCAACATTTAATCCTGCTAGATCACTGAATAGTATTGGCACAGTGAAATGTGGGAGATGTAAAATTTGCACACATATTGTGGAGAAGGTAGAATGTATTAATGATTGTAAATTTGATGTTAGAGGCACGTATTCATGTGAAAGTAAAGGTGTTATATATGCTTTGTTTTGCCCTTGTGAGTTATTTTATGTAGGCGAAACGAAACGGATGTTTCGCACTAGATTTATGGAACATTTGAGAGATGTTAAACATCAGAGGGAAGACAAAATGATTTCCTTACATTTCGGATGTTTCGCACTAGATTTATGGAACATTTGAGAGATGTTAAACATCAGAGGGAAGACAAAATGATTTCCTTACATTTCAAAACCTACCATCAAGGCAATGTTAATCTTTTAAAAGGTACTATTTTAGAGCAAATTGATTGTATGTGGGATAATGAAGAAGTGATGAAACAAATATTATTATACAAAGAATATATTTATATTTTGAAGTATAATACAATGGTCCCTAAGGGACTAAATTGGAAATGTTTACTTTAAGCATCTGATGTATTTAATTATATAATTAATTAATTGGAGCTAAATAATTTTAAGGATATAAAAGTGTGTTTTAGAAATGAACTGATATTCTATGAAGGTGGTAACACCAAGGCGCTAGAATTTGTTACTATAGAATCAATATTTTTATTTTATAACTTGTGCTCTTTTTTCTGTGCATTCCCGAACTTAGTTTGGATCTGGTTGTTGCAGTTATTTTCGTACATTGTTGTTGCACTCATTTTCTTTAAAGCCTTATAGTCTGATGAAAATAATAAAACAGGTATGTAAATATTTCTATGAAGTTATGCAATACAGATCATTATTTTGGGGAAAATAAATAATGGCCAAGAACAGTTGATGACATGCTTAGCAGTTACAACTTGTGAGATTCAAACACATGCCGAGGTCAGATCTTGGAGGGAAGATAATCAAGCAGTGATGGCACAGAAACACATGTCATAAGGAGCCCACTAAAGAGTGTGTCTCCCCTAACATGGAGTGTGAGAACTAAAATGTGTCTGTTACCGCACCAATCTTAGCCAATCCTATCTGTCACTTCAGTCTGACCGACAGACCTTAACAGATTAAAACTCCTGCTAATTATGCTCTGTACTCTACAGGCTGGGCAGTAACAGGGTCTGCCACAAGAGATAATAATGGAGAGTGCCACAAAGAACACACTTCAAGGTGTGAAGAAAAGCTTTTGATGTTAATTTATCCAATTCAAATTATTCTGAGGGATCATAAGGATGTAGCAATGTTATTGTTTTCACAAGTGTGATTTACCCGTATCATTGCCGGTTGAGTAGGCTGCTCATGGCCATTCATATTGTTTTGCACATAGACATTTCCAGATTTGAACACCACTGCCTATCTGGGTACACATGCTATACAAATCATTGTTAGATCCATGTACACAGAAGAATGCTCACCACACACTTCTATTTGAATGGCATGAAATCTCCAATGTGTTGAAAGGGCTTTGCTAGAAGCAAACCTAAATAGAAGTAAACCAGTACAATGTTGTATGTGTCATGTCAGCACACACACCTTATGTTGTCCTTTTCTAGAGTCAGACAGCTGCCTATGTAAGTCCACAATCTACAGACCTGTGTATTAACCACATGTGCCACAGGCAAAGTCTTACCAGAACTCTGAGACAAAACATATTTGAAGACATGACATCATCACTGTGTGCAAAGTAATTGTTTGAGCTAAAAGTAATGGAGAAGCCTTCTCACAATGTAATTGTACATACTAAGACTGTGGTGGATGTAATTCATGCACAGCAGTATACTGACACACATACTCACTGCATTTTTGAACACCTACCTATACAAGTGCCTACACTACAAGATCTCAACTGCACGTCTTACAGGAAAGTCTTACTACAAATGTGAGGCACAGCCTATTTGAAGACATTACATCAGCTTAGCATTGCAAGGCATATGTGTGCCTTTAAATTGATTGAATGAGTGGTGCTCTATGTCTCTTTGTCCAAAAATATTGCATGACAGTAAGTGTACCCGACCACACATTTTATGATACATGTCATCCTTGTGACTATAGGAGCACAATCATCCACAAAACATAGATAATGTCAGATTCAAACTCATAGCTTACTAAGACAATAAGGTACACATCATTGTATCATTTCCTCATAGCACAGGAGAAGACTTACAGTATAGGTTGTGATGAAGTGCATTTCAACAAATGGCCTCATCAGTGTTTAAGAAAGCAGTTGTCTATGTTAAAATGGACAGAAGTAGTGAATGAGACCTCTCCAGCTATACATGTACACATCAGATATGTGAGTGAAACCATTGTTATCTACATGTGCATAGAGTCACACAGTGATACAACTGAGGCAATGAAGTCTGGCTTTATACTGGCTACATAGCTAAGATTACAAGCTAGAAGACAGTGCATAAATCACAAGCGCCATACATGACATTTGTTTATAAGTGTTACACTTATTGCTACTGTTTATGCTATTTATGTGCATTGCTACTTGATTATATTTTCTGTATATTTTTTCTGTACTTTTCTTATCTTACCCATAGTGTAATAGTATTATTCATGGAGTATAAATCTGTACAATACTGTAAATTGATTTTGTAATCTGGAGCCTTTCTCCTCGGGTCTCCACTGAAAATGGGCCACTAGCCCAGCAGGACTAACCTGGTTAACAAATGTCAATAAATAAAGTGAGAGTGCACACATTTGAAAGGATAACATCACCATTGGTTTCATAGGGTGATATGTGTGTGTGCTAAAAGGGACTGAAATAGGAAGGGGAACCCACTACCATTATAAAGCTACACAACAGATCTGTGGATGAAGCTAGTCCTACATAACACTACAAACACATGGATACTCCCACACACTCATGCAAGTCAGTCACAACTGTATTCATATACCTACCTATCTAATTACACAATCTAGAGTACACTGTATCAACTGCAAGAACCACAAGTGAAGTCTGACTTTAATTGATGATTACCACATCAGTGTGTTACAGAGAAGATAGCGTGCATCAAAGGTTTTGAAGAAAAGAATGTCTCTTGACAAGCAGATGTGTTGGCCACAAGTAATTACATTCTGCTCAGAGAACTTATCTATTCTGTTATCCGTGTACACTGTGATAGTGAGAGTGACATGTAGCTGATTCACAGTAGTAACATGAGAGACACATGGTTGTCTCACAGTCGTAATATGAGTGACATGTAGCTGTTTCAGAGTAGTAGCAGTATGAGTGATGTAGCCATTTCACACTGGTAATATGAGTGACATTTAGCTTTTTCACAGTGGTAGTTGTGAGTGACATGTAGCTGTTTCACAATGGTAGTGTGAGTGACATGTAGCTGTTTCACAGTGTGAGTGATATGCAGCTATTTTGCAGTAATAATGTAAGTGACATGTAGCTGTTTCACAGTAACAGTGTAAGTGACATTTGGCTTTTTCACAGTACTGTGAATGACATGTAGCTGTTTCACATTAGTAGTGTGAGTGACATGTAACTATTTCACAGTATTAGTGTGAGTGACATGTAGCTGTTTCACAGTATTTGTGTGGGTGATGTAGCTGATTCACAGTTGTGGTTTGAGTGAAGTAGGTCTCACAGTAGTGCTGAGTGACATGTCGCGGTTTCACAGTATTTGTGTGGCTGACGTAACTTTTTCACAGAATTAGTGTGAGTGACATGTAGCCATTTCACAGTAGTGTTGTGAGTGACATGTAGCTGTTTCACAGTAGTGCTGCGAGTGATATGTAGCTGTTTCACAGTAGTGCTGTGAGTGACATGTAGCTGTTTCACAGTAGTGCTGTGAGTGATATGTAGCTGTTTCACAATAGTGCTGTGAGTGACATGTAGCTGTTTCACAGTAGTGCTGTGAGTGACATGTAGCTGTTTCACAGAAGTAGTGTGAGTGACATGTAGCTGTTTCACAGAAGTAGTGTGAGTGACGTAGCTGTTTCACAGTATTTGTGTGGGTGACATGTAGCTGTTTCACAGTAGTGGTGTGAGTGAAGTAGGTCTCTCACAGTAAGGGTGTGAGAAAAATGTAGCTGTTTCGCAATATGGTGCATTGATTACAGTCACGCTTGTAAAACAGAGAACTGTCAACCAAGCATTACAGAGTGTTCAGCTCTGAATAATTGTCTGCAAATAGTAAACATTTGTTGTGTCATTTTCATTGTCATTTCAGTATTTCATCATGCTTGGACAATGTGCAATGTCAATAGAAACAGACAGGTCAAAAGTATGATAGCGCACTCTTTAATACTGCTGACAAAGTATGCGTGGAAAGGTCCCACACCAGTTGCATGTCTAAATGTCTTGCAGTTCAGATATAATTTTATATAATGAAGTTTTTAGACAGCATCACAGTTAACTCCTCATATCTTGAGTACAACATTCCATTAGGAACTACAAAAGGACTACAAGCCACGAACATTACTTCCTTTTTGTAAAAATCAAGACCATTTTTGTAACTAATGGCAAAGTATTAGCCATGAGTGATTATAGTTTGAGGTTTTGAACTTAGAACGGGAATTAACAGTGATCTGTAGTGCTCCATTCCAACCTCTGTGCTAATAAAGAGTGTAGACATGCAACAGTCATGATTCTGATCCACTTCAGAACAGATGTGTTTTATGTTAATATTTTCTGAGTCATGATTTACACATGTGCCATGAGAATTGCAGTGAAGTGCAGCTACATAGTTAAGCTGCTCTCATATCTGTTGACTGTCCCTGTATGTGAGACAAGTTGTACTGCTTCTTATGCAGTTGTATGCATTTGCATGAGATCCGTGAGAAATGCAGTCACTACATGAGAACATGCATGTAGGTCACATAATGAAAAGACTTAAGAAAATGCATGGACATGCAAATTAATTAATTCTGTCAGCTTATGTGTGTCCAGCAGCAATATTTTTCACATATGCCTAGTGTGCTATGCTTGCTAACACATAAAGCCTTGATTGTACCAAGTGTCTTATTTAATTTTGAGAAGTTATGAGCATTTTGGGCCTGATTATGAAACACATAATGGACTGAGCATGTTAATGCTGGTGGAATATTGGACTATGGAAACCCTATGATGCAAGGAAGTTTTTGTGCGAGGTACTTCATAACAGTAGTTACAACTGTTACATCCCATATGGTGTACATTCAACTTTGTAGTGTTTTCAACATATGAAAACAACTGTCTCCTCATAGTGCAAACAGCCTATCTTTCCATAGTAGCACAAGTAGTGGCTGAGAGCAAAAATTCACTAAAAGTGAACTGCCCGTTACCACCAGTTAGTATTGCTGCTCACTGACAGGCATTGCGCAAATGTTGATGACAAAGAGTGATGAGATAGAAGGAGGGAAGAGAAAGAGATTGAAATAGAGACATAGAGTTTTGTTTATGGTCCATTTCTGACCATCTTTGTGGTGTGTTATTCTGAGGTTTGTCATCATAATTATTCTGTCCTGCTGTGTACACTACTATTCCATTAGAGAGCAAGCAGGGTAGAAAAGTAAAAACAGGATGAAGATATATGGAACATGATGATGGGTTAATAATTATTTGACATACTTCTAGATTAGAAACCTTCACACTATGTAGATAGCAGTCTACAGTTATCAGCATTATTTCAGCACACCACATAGGAAGTCATACTTCATGAAGTTAAACTCACACATTGAAGAAACAGTGACAAAAGATTGGAGTACAGGAGAATGTAGGCATCAGGCTTCATCACAGTAATGACAATTGTCTCTCAGACTTCTTATATTGTCACCAAATGCTCATTCAGCACATCTATTCTTATGAATACAGAGAGGTTCCTCTCTATACTTAAAGTAACTAATGCAAATAAAATGATGACTACATTTAAAGAAAACAGCACTCTATTTACTCACGTTTGGGTCTCAAACAATTACACTACTGTATACATGTTTTTGGATCACAGACTTTACTTTCATCACCATTTACATAGTTTTCTGTCACACCTTAATCTTCTAACTTTGGTATTTCCATTCCACTTCCCACACCAGATAAAGCTGTCACAAAGCTACTAAATAAAGAAAATTCATCTATCTTGTGCTTTAATTACTGCATGCCTCAAAAGATAGACAACAAAAGGTAGCATCATTACCCTAATTACCTCAGTCCTTCCTTTATAATTATCCTAATTACCTCAAGCCTTCCCATTTCATTACCCTAATTATCTCAATGTTATCCTGTCATTACCCTATTATTTATCTAATGCCTTCTGGTATCATTACCCTAATTACTGTAATCCTTCCTGTACCATTACTCTATTTATCTCAGTACTTCATGTATCATTACCCTAATTACTGTAATCCTTCCTGTATCATCACTCTATTTATCTCAGTACTTCCTGTATCATTACCCTAATTACTGTAATCCTTCCTGTATCATCACTCTATTTATCTCAGTACTTGTATCATTATCCTAATTACTGTAATCCTTCCTGTATCATTACTCTATTTATCTCAGTACTTGTATCATTATCCTAATTACTTCAATCCCCCCTACATTATTACCCTATTAATCTCAAGCCCTTCCATGTCATTATCCTAATCACTTCAAGCCTTTTTGTAGCATTACCCCCAATTATCTCTGCACTATCCATATCCTTACCCTACCCAAAAGCCTTCCATTATCTTAAGCCTTGCCATATCATTACCCTAATTACAATATGCCCTCCCGTATTATAATCCTAGCTACCTCAATCCCTCCCATATCAGTACCTTATTTATCCCAAGCCTTCCCTTATCATTATCTTTATTACTTCAAACCTTCCCATATCATTACCCTGTTTATCTCAATCCTTCCAGAATCATTACCCTAATTACTACAATCCTTCATGTATCATTACCTATTTATCTCAATTATTCATGCATCATTACCGTAATTACCTCAGTCCCACGTGTATCATTACCCTATTTATCTCAGGAATTCCTGTATCATTACCCTAATTACATCAATCCTTCCTGTATCATTACCCTATTTATCTGTAGCCTTCCCATAGCATTACCCTAATCACTTGAAGACTTCCCATATCTTTACCCCTTTTATCTCAATCTTTCTGGTATCATTACTCTAATTACTGCAATCCTTCCTGCATCATTAAACTATTTATCTCAATCCTACCTGTATCCTTACCCTAATTATCTCAATTGCTCCCATATCATTAACCCAAGTACCTCTTTCCTATCTATATCATTACCCTAATTACCTCAACCCTTCCCTTATTATCCTAATAATGTTAAGCATCCATATCATTACCCTAATTAACTCAAACCTTTGTGTATCATTACTGAAATTACATCAAGCCCAATTACCTCAAACCTTCCAGTATCACTAGCCTAATTACCCCAAGCCTTCCCATACCATTACTTTAATTATCTCAAACCTTACAGTGTCATTACACTAATTACCTCAAGCCTTCCAATACTGTTACCCTTCTTCTTCTGTTGGCTTTTCCATGCTTTTTCACTCATGATCAGCAGTGGAGTTTTTACAGTGTCGAGTTGCCAGCCCGCGCCCAACCTTCTACAGAAGGCACACACACATGCACGGACTCAAGCCTAGGGCCAATTTATTGTGTCTAATCAATTACCTCAAACCTTACAGTATCATTACCCTAATTACCTCAAGCCTTCTCATATCATTAGGCTAATTACCTGCAGCCTTCCCACATCATTACCCTATTTACCTCATGCCCTTCAATATCATTACCCTAATTAGTTCAACTACTTCTATATCCTTACCCTAATTACCTCAAACCTTCCTGCACCATTATCCTATTTGCTTCAAGCCTTCTGATACATGCTGTATACTTGGATCTTGTCCAGACCTTTCTAACTGTCCTCCCATTCAGGGAACATAAATAAATTCATTAAGTAAAATGGTGTTTATTTGTTTGTTTGTTTCACATTTGTTAACTAGGTAATAGAAGGACCTTTTCAGCCAACAACCAAGGCCATAAGGGCAAAACAATACAGAGTAAATGCAGTACAGAATATACAGTTAAAAACTGTAGTATACAAAACAGTAGAGACACTAAAACACATCTGAATTCAAAGGGAATCATACTCAACAAAACATAACTGGTACAATAAAAGTCATAGACAATAGCAAATGCATACTTTAAGACAATGAGTGCTACAGTCAGGGTATGCCGCACCTCAAATAAATACTTTGTAGCATAAAATAATCAAAAAGTAAAAGGTCTAGGAATGCATGGCAGGTAAACAGAAGAAAATAATAAATGTAATTGAAGGAGCTCTTGGGCAATGCAACAAAAGATAACAGAAAATCAGGAGCAAAAAAAAACCCTCTAGTAATGCAGGAACACTGCAAAGCAAAACTGAGCTGTGTGAAATATCAGCTACAATGGGAGTTATAAAAAAGTGTTGCCTAAATACTTATCTGCCCAACTTAGGAGTGAAGACAAATGATAATGAAAGTTGATAGCTGTGACAGACTTTACTGGGGGAAGCAAAGATCTGGAGAAGAATAGAATGTTAGAAAATTTCCAAGTGTGGAGCAAACCACAGAAGATGAAGACAGGCGTGAGCAGAGTTAGGTAGTAGGCAGCCAACTAGTGTCACAGAAGCACTTCCATTTACTTACATCAGAAAGATGCTGCTAGAGTGATTTTTTGAAGTAGATAAGATTATCTGTTGTCTTTATGTTGCCAGAACGCTGTTCCAGGAGACTGGAGCAATTTTAGAAAATGTCCTGTCTCGTGTAGATACTGTGAAAAAAGTCTTACAAATTGGATACCATTGGTGTTTGTCAGAGTAACATTTGCTTTTAATATGGATTTTGTTCATGAGAGGAAGAGAGTACTTTTTTATGAAGAATTTTAAAGGCTATAGTGTTAAGAAGGAAAGCCGTTTTTTTTCTGAAGTGTGACAACAGTGGTGCTGTTACTAGCTGACTTCATGGCTATGAGGATTTTGTTTACAGTGGATTGAAGCAAAGGAGTATTGTGAGGGGACTAGAAAGCAATAAATGCAGGATCATATTTTATTCTTTATAGCAGAACATTTATGGCAGTTCATTGTCTGGCTTTGGGGGACAGTAAAGTAGACTTTTTTAGGAAACCTAAAACAAGAGTCAGAAGTCTGACTTGAAATTCTGTGTGATCACTATAATAAAAGTTTTGATCAAGTGTAGGGTATAGATTTCTCTGCTATTTTCTCCCGGATGATTGATTTCCTATGGGGTCAGGAATAGTGGAGATTTTGGCACTTTTTACCAAAGGGGATAACAGTGTTTTTGCATATTGATACATAGATTATTGGATGTGTCCAATGATAGATTGCATTGAAATTCTTTTGTAACTCACTGTTAGGTATATTTGTTAAGTATATTTTTGTTGGCCCTAGCAATGACTACGTCATCTGCATAAAGGATGCAGTTGATCTAAGGCAGGTCCCTCCTATGGAAGGTCAGAGGACTAACCCTTGAGGGATACCTATGTTGATAGAATGATTACTGAGGAATTGTCTTGACAAAGTGCTCATAATAATGTACATTTGGAAAGGTAGCTGTGAAACAAATGAACATCTGTGGAGAAGCCAATGCTGCCAAGTTTATTGAGCAACAATGAATAGTCAGTAGTGTTTCACCCATCTCTGGAATTCTCTTTATTACATATAAAACAGAGGAATAACCTTGATTCATTTAAGGCAAACCTTACTGATGGATGGACAATCAAAGTCATCCAAGCCCTAACTTATTTTACCTCCTAGAAGCAGAAGATGTGCTGTAGGAGTCTGGATATTTGTAAGGATATAGTCCATGAAATAACTTTGCCTTGTAAATTCCACAAATCTTTGAATTCTGGCTGAACGCTTGAGCAGAATAGAGGTGGAATAGATGTTGGACAGGTATATATTTCTGGATTTTGTCCAGAGATCTGTTGTGCCATAAATAGACATTTTTGCTTCTTCAGAAAACAGACTACTGTTAAAATTAACACACCAGTTACAGGGGCCTGGGCAACTGTTGCCATCTCATTGTTGAACAGGTCTAGATTTGTACATCTTTCTTCCAGCACCTGTTCTCCTAAGGGTAATACTGAAGGTGTCTGTGATCCTCAAATACCCGTCAGACCTTTACAGGTAAGGAATTGTCTTATGTCTCAGTGAAGGTTCATGTCTCCACTAGTTCATCTTGCCTGCCTTGGGAACCCCTTTTTATTCTTTGTTACCAATGATACAATTCTGCAAGGAGGTCCTATATTTGAGACCTCCCAAGAAGGAGATTTCTTCACCATGGAATCTCATTTGTGTCCTAGAGAAATTAACATTATTACCTTTTGATCTAACTACTTCTGCATTCTTCAGTAACTGACATGGAAAACTGTCTTTCTTTAGTGGCTATTATGTGTTCTGTAAGGTTTTCAGAACTGCAGGCCCTCATGTGCAAACAGCTCTTTCTAATTTGCACCAGTCTCACATTTGTGCCCAAAGTGATTCAGAATTGTCCATTCATCTTCCAGAATTCTATCCTACTCATCAGAACAAGAAGGGAATAGGTTACATAAATTGAAGGTGTATAGGCAAGTGAGGTTTTACCTTGGTATGTAAGAAAAGAACTCCCACCAGTTTTTCATATCCACTGCAAAAGGTTGAGAGGCTTGTCTCCAGAGATTCCATCTCTAAATGTTGAGCTCATAGAACCTGCTTCTGCTACTTTGTCCATGGCAAGTCTGTATCAGAGGATATGAGGGCCTAATACTACCTTCCCCAAACATTCAAAACTGGACATTACCTTTAAAGTCAAGGAAGTATTTGTCATGGCCATCCTCCAAGGGTACTCCAACCAGTGCCTCCTCAGGGTCAGCCACAAACTGGATCAATAATCTATGGGAATTTTGCAAACTGTTATCACAACTGAAGCAGTGACCAAAGTGATGAACATAGTATAGTCGTGTTAGGAACTTACCATAACTGCAGATATTTAAGTATGTTCATTGCTGTGTTACTATTCTCCCTCTGCCTCCCCTTCCTTTTCTGTGGGCATCTTATGGCTAGAATGTGTATCCATTCACTCATCGTTTTCCTTCCTTCCTGTTTCCTTTATATGGCTTCCTCCACTTCAGGTTCACATAGAACTCACAGAAGTAACTTTGGGGGATCTTCTGGTTAGATTGTTATACCCAAGAACATATTCTACCTGGAATGGTCTAAGCCTAGATCTCTGGAGGCTGACAATGAAACTAAGAAAGAACTAACTGTGGCCCAGGCAGGGACTTATCTTAAACCAAGGTGTGCTGACATTTAAGTCTAAAGGCATTTGTTCAGCCTAGAGGGGGGAAAGTGGCATAGCTAAGTCAGATGGTATGCTGGGCCTTCTGTGGCAGCTGTAATAATTGTTAACACTATGGTGGCTGAAGTAAATATACTCAAGCATCTACAGTTATGGCAAGTCGCTAACACACCTGCACTTCTTGGATGCATCAGCTTAATCTCATTTCAGACTTCAGAGTGTTTACCCATGGTAGCATGAACCAGAGGCAGCATGTTTTTTTTATATTGGAATAACTGATTCCTAGTTGCTTTGGCAAGAATCAGCTTACTCTTAGTGAGGCATTCTCTTATGACCTTTTTCTAATCCCTGAGAATTATAGCTAATGCCACAAGTCTCCTTGGATTCTGAATGAATTTAGTCAGTGTCATACCTTATTTAGTCAATATCAGCTCTGAATTGCCCCGGGCACTAGGTTTCATGGTGGCATCAATTTACTTGGCTCCTCATGCCAAAGTGACATGATGGTTTTCAGTGATCCTTACAAGTGCAATGGTGCCAGGGGACCTAACACTGGGACCACCTAGTGAGGATTTCCATGGCATGCCCAGTGACCCTTACCAGTGTAGGGGTGTCACAAGAACAAACACTGGGACCACCTGTGAGGATTTCCATGGCATGCCCAGTAACCCTTATAAGTGCTATGTTGGCAGTGGGCCTAACACTGGGACTACATAATGAGGACTTCTCTGGCATGCCCAGTGACCTTTAGAAGTGCAGTAGTGTCACTGGACCTAAAACTGGGACCACCTCTTGAGGATTTCCATGGCATGCCCAGTGACCCTTACAAGTACTATGGTGTCAGTGGACCTAACACTGGGACCACCTGGTGAGGGGACTTCCATGGTATACCAGCATCAGCTGCGATGGTGGTTGCATCCTCTAAACCTTTCTCTAGGCAGTAACATCCAAGCTGCAACCATTCTAATGGCTGTTATCACAGATGTTGCTGCTGCTGCTCTGTGGTGGGGAACAGGTCTAGAGCAAAACAGAGGCAGAAATAGGTATCAGTATTTTAGAGCTAAGGCTGATTCATTTGACTCTATTCACATTGCAAGACTCTCTTCCCCAGTATCTATTAGCTATCCAAACCAACAGCACTGCCCTTGTACATCAACAGGTAAGGTGGAATCCTCTAATATTTCCTATGCTGAGAGCAAATGAAAGTATGAGAATGACCTACCCCCATGAACCACTTTTTAATAGCAAGAATATCCCAGGAGAAGCTAATACCTTTGTGGGGAGGCTCGGCCATGGATTGCTGATGCTCCACAAGCTGTCCCTCATCTTTCAGAAGCATTGAAAATATTCCTAAGCTGGAGAAAGCCTTGTTGTGACTTCTTTACTTTGCACCTCCTTATCCCCTTTAGTAAGAACATCTTAGGGGTGCAATGGTGCAGAAGTGGGCTCCAGGTCTTCTTTATTCTGAAGTTTATCCAGAAAGCAAAAGACAGGCACAAGGCCAAGGTCCTTCTTGCAAGTACCTACTTTGGGTATTCTTATATAAATAAAAAAATGATATATCATAGATGGATAGCTGAATGCACATTCTGAAATATCACAAATAGTATAACCCTTATCAACTTCATTATAGCAATAAATGGACAAAGAGAAAGTTAGAATAACTTCTCTACCTGAACTTTAACAACCCTGAAACAGTAAGAAAATTGATTCTATTGTCTTACTTGCCTTGAGACAATTTACAATAATTTACAAAAGAGGAAGTAATTAAGAAAAAAAAGGCTTTCGAATTTTAATGATGTAAACAAGATGTGGGTGTGTGAATGATAGAGAACTTGATTGACTTTAATAATTGAATGATGACTGACCCACAGCTCCAAGAGGTGTTCCAAACAAAACTTTAATAAAATGAAATAACGTACATGTACAAACTCATCTGATGTGAAGCACAATAAAAACAGTTCCTGTAAGTTTATACTTTGGTTAAGGTTTTTCATCCTGGTAATGTTTGGGACTTCATCAGAACCAACTACATTGTATCAAGCCACCATTTAAATAAAATAACTTCCCCACCCATCTTTACAACAGTCAATGCCTTAAAGCCACATACACTAACATATCCAACAACATCAATGTGTAATATAAAATACACAAATACATATTTTACTCACATATTCATAGCATATATCAAACTCTATTCAACTGTTTGTGTCTTTTGGCTTTTCCCAGTCAGGGGTCGCCACAGCGGAACTCCGGTCCGCTAATGATTGGCAATTGATTTTTACATACCAGCTTGCCAGGCCTGACGTACAACCTTCAACGAAGGTACGCCCTTTCACGCATGTCTCCACGCAGAAGACGCTCTAGCTGAGAATCGAACTGGTCAGCATCTTACTGTGAGGCGACAACGCTACCGCAGCACCACCACTGTGGGTTCATCAAACTCTATTCAACTAAAATGTCATAAAATATCAGTCTAGTAGGCCCAGTAACTTTGACCTTGTATGTTTCAACTCACTCATAATGGAATGGGATCATTTAATCCTGGTGGATTAGAGGCATCCTTTTTTAGTTGCCAAAACATTTCCCTATGTAAAGGATGATTTTTCCAGTCACCCCTGTAAATCATACAATTAATTTTCTCCAACACTAAAAAGTTAAACATATTAAATTTCTCAGATCTATATCACGAGATTGAAAAGACCGGAGAGCAAACGGCTTTATCAATGAAAATGTTGTACCTTGAAGTCACTATTGTGGGGAGCTGTGCCCCCCTACACCCCTTGATAATTATATATACCAACTCCGAGATCACACTACAGTGAGGAAAGGGCAAATTTTCTGATCTTCACTGTACTGCAGTCTCACAAATAAAACACATTGATGAATAACATTTCCGATATTAAAACTGTTTGCTTTCCAGCCTCTTCAATTTTGTGATAGGAACCCAAATTTCTCACATAGAATGTCTTCCTAGGGCACTTTTGTTGTCCTTTTTTAAAATACTATAGTTGTGTTGGTAGATTCTTTTACCAAGCGTGTTCTCTGCCTTTCCCACATAAAATGCGGTACAGGAGCCACAACTAGCCAAGTAAATGGTTTTATCCATTTTGTAATTATATCTGACAGGTTTTCTGCACTTTTTGTTTTATCAGAATTTTGCACTTTTCATTGGTATCTTTGTAGGAGCATTTTTTACAACAACTGCATTTTAAAGTTTTTAAGGTGGAATAAGAAGTCTTATGTTGTGGTCTCTCTAAGATGTTTTTTATACATGGTCTGTTTTTGAGAATAAAACTAGGGGTTTCCAAAATATAAGCAGGGGTTCCCTAAAAAATACCAATTGATAATAATTCTCTTAATCTCTGGGGTAAACAGGGAATAGTGAACCACCATACTGTTATATAACCTTTTTCATTTATCCACTTGATTTCCCAAATTATGTGAATATATTTTCTACATTTCCAATTATATTATCTCTTTATAATTTTAATTCAAGGTGAAATGTTTCAGATATTAAAATGCAAGTGTGGCATATTCATTAAAGTAACAACAAGGAGAGACTTTGAATGCCGGAATTTTGTAATTTTGCTATGAGAATGAACATGTAAAATATAATTTTTTTAAATCCAGACTTCTCTTCTGTAACATCACCACTGGCTACAATCTGCAAATCTCCAGAGTACCAAGAAAGACCTAGAAAAAACACGAAGAAAGAGCAAAAGCATCCACTTCCTGTCCTGGAGTGGACTGCTGATTGGTTAGAGCAAATGGAGGCACGATATGCCCAGCAAAAGAATGCAAAGGCCAGTGTTCAGATACATTCTAACAAAGACAATGAGGGACAGTTGAACAAGTGGACACAACAGCACTTTCATCAGATGTCCCAGGGTAAGGTCACTTCTAATTATTCATACTCTCATATGGAATCCCCTGTATCCTTGCTTACACTGAATACTGTGTGTCATACCAAGAGTTGGTCTGATTTTTTACACGTTGATAATGAATCCTTTGTCTTCTAATGCTATAAGTGAGTCTCAGCATTTACATATTAATACAGACTCCTCTGCATCATAGTAAAACCACGACTACATGCTTACACATTTTTGTGAATAAGTTCGCTTATGGGAATGTCGAGTTTGATTACTTACACTTTGTTATTGAATACTTTGTTGCATGGGAAAGTGCACACTTATTACTTACACTTCAGTACAGAATCCTCTGTCTTACGCTAAAGCACCATCTCTTCTACATTGGGCATGGAACCCTCTGTGTCTGAAAGAAAAGCTACAACTGCATCTATCAACAGCACTTTACATCTGCATTATTACTACAACTGTACCCTCAAAGCACTGTACAACACCTACATTACTACAATTGCACCCATTAACAGTGCTGTACATCTACACTATTACTACAATTGCACCCAACAGCACTGTACAACACCTACATTATTACTGCAAGTACACCCATCATCAGTGCTGTACAACATCTACATTATTACTACAACTATACCCATCAAAGTGCTATACAACACCTACATTATTGCTACAACTGCACCCATCCATGGGGCTGTACATCTACATCATTACTACAACTGTATGCATCAAAGCACCGTACATGTACATTATTACAACTGTACCCATCAAAATGCTGTACAACACCTACATTATTACAACTGTACCCATCAAAGTGCTGTACACCTACATTATTACTACAACTCCACCCAACAGCGCTGTACATGTACATTATTACAACTGTACCCATCAAAGCCCTGAATAAAACCTACATTACTACAACTACATCCATCAACAGTGCTGTACATCTACATTATTACTACAACTGTACCCATCAAAGTGCTGTACAACACCTACATTATTACTATGTTTGCATCCATCCATGGTGCTGTACATCTACATCATCACTACAACTGCACCCATCAACAGTGTTGTACATTTACATTATTACTATAACTGAACCCACCCACAGTGCTGTACACTACCTACATTATTACAGCTGCAGCCATCCACAGTGCTGTACAGCATCTAATTTATCATTACAGCTGCACCCATCAACAGTGCTGTACAACACATACATTATTTTTACAATTGCACCCATCCATGGTGCTGTACATCTATATTATTGTTACAACAGCACTGTACGATACCTACATTATTATTACAGCTACTCCCATCCACAGTGCTGAACAGCATCTACATTATTAGTACAACAGCATCCATCAAGTGGTGCAATACAACATCTGCATTATTATTATTACAGCTGCACCCATCCACAGTGCTGTAAAACACCTACATATTATTATGGCTGCGCCCATCCACAATGGGCACACCAGCTACATTATTACTACAACTGCATCCATCCCCAGTGCTGTACAACATCTACATTATTACTACAGCTGTACCCATCCCCAGTGTTGTACAGCTATACTATTATTACAACTGCACTCATCCACAGCACTGTACATCTACATTATTACTACAACTGCAGCCATCTACAGATGTGCAACAATTACATTACTACAGCTGCACGCATCTACAGTACTGCACGACATCTATACTATTGCTACAACTGCAGCCATCTATGGTGCTCTATAATGCCTACATTATTACTACAACTGCACCCATCCATAGTCTAGAGCAATGATTACAGTACTGGCAGAGATGCACCTACCCACAATCCTTTACAATACCTCCAGTATTGCTGCAGATCTACCCATCCACAGTCCTGTATAACACCTGGAGTACAGCTGCAATGGCACCCATTTATGGTCTGCTACAACACCTAGACTACCACAAAAGCCCCACCCATCCTCTGTTCAGAGAAACCCTGCAGTACTTTCACAGCTATACCCATCTACTGTCTGATATAGCACCTAGACTAACTAAACAGCAACACCCATCTACTGTCTGATGCAACACATAGACTAATTCAACAGCCATACCTATCAAATGTCTAGAAGAAGCCCAGCAGTACTGCCGCACCTGCATCCATCCATAGTGGGGTACAACACATACAGTACTACCAAAATTACACCCATCCACAGTCTAGTACAACATCTACAGTACTGGCACAGCTACACCCATTCACACTCTGGTGCAACAATACTGGTGCTGCCACACCTGCACCTGTCCATAGTCTGGTACAACACCTGTAGTACTGCCATAGCTGTACACATTCACACACTGGTACAACACCTGCAGTACTGCAACAGCTGTATACATTTACAGGCTGGTACACCATCTACAATACTACCACAACTGTATCCAACCAAAGTCTGATAGGACAGCTGCAGTACTACTAAGCTACATTCATGCACAGTGTGGTATAACACCTGCAGTACTGTCACATCTCACCCTGCCACAGTCCTGAACAACACATGCACAAGAACCACAGCTGTACCCATCCATAGTCTGTTACAACACCTGCAGTTCTGCCACAGCTGCACCCACCCACAGCCAGTTACAAAACCTAAAGTACTGTTATAGCTGCACACATCCACACTCTGGTACAACACCTGCAGTACTGCTACACCTACCCTGTTCCCATCCACATTCTGGTGCAACACCTGCAGTATTGCCACACCTACCCTGCACACATCCACAGTGGTACACACCTGCAGTACTGCCACACCTACCCTGCACCCATCCACAGTCTGGTGCAACACCTAAAGTACTGCCATGCCTACCCTGCACCCATCCACAATCTGGTGCAAACCCTGCTGTACTGCCATACCTATCTTGCACCCATCCGAAGTCTGGTGCAACACCTGCAGTACTGCCACACCTACCCAGCACCCATCCATAATCTGGTGCAGCACCCGTAGTGCTGCTGCACCTACCCTGCACCCATCCACAGTCTGGTGCAACACCTACAGTACTGCCACAGCTGTATACATTCACAGGCTAGTACACCACCTGTTGTACTGCCACAACTGCATTAAACTAAAGACTGATATGATAGCTGCAGTACTGTTAAGCTGCATATATCTATAGTGTGGTATAACACCTGCAGTACTGTCACAACTCACCTACCCACAGTTATGTACAACACAAACACCAGAGCCACAGCTGTACCTATCTGTGGTGATAGGAGGTACTGCCAAGAGAAATAGGGCAGTGGATTTGTAACATATGTTGGACCAGCTAGCTGGAATTTTGTAAATAATTATATGTAATTTTTTATATCAAACTGATCTGTACACATGCTTGGTCTGAACATTTATCTGTGACATTTGCTTCTCTTAAAATGTATCAACAGTGTGCCCTGCTGGAAGGAAAAAATGTACATGCATTATTGTAAATGTTTAAATTTATATATTGTAACAACATATACTAGAAGTGAAGAGGTTTATCTTAATCCACACAACTTTGCAAAATATTCTTGAAATTAAATTATTTTATGGGTTAAGACAAAGATTTTATCTCACATTTTTGAATGGAGCCAGAGAGACAATGTATGTGCTAGAGAATAGTTTGTAGCTGCTGTAGGAAGAAGGGAAGTGTTTTATGACTTCCAGGAGATCTGAGCAAACCTCTATGTGTATGGTAACACATAGGTGCTAAAACCCCAGCAGCTTCTAGAGTTGTTGAGTGTGGGAAACAGAGTCAGATGACCAGATGTGATGTCATTGTGTAATCAACTCTGAAATAATATTTAGATATTAGTAGGAAATTGCTTCCAGCATTCTGTATTCTGTCTTGGATCTGTCAAGGACCACTCACCCAAATTATCTTGCCTTGTTCTATTCAGTAAATTAACTTAACTAGGGAGCAGTAATTCTCTTTAGAATGGTTAGGAAAATATAGTGAGATTAGAAGTACTGTTTTTCTATAACTGTGTGAAACTTTCCATTGGTGTTATTTTTAATATTTTCTGTGACTGAAATGCTGGTGTTTGCTGTAAATAGATATTTAGTATTTTCTTGTTCTTTTATTTGTTATTAAATATATTTAAACTTCTCATTGTAGCTAGTCTTTTTAGAAAAAATATTTAAGCTATGAGAGTATTTGCATATATTTATTTGGTGATAACTGTGGCCACTCCTGAAAGCCTTGCTGTTTGGTCAGCATTACGATTTGTATTAATATTAATTTCACTCAGTATATTTGGGAACTCTTGCAAGAGCCTTAGGTAGCTGGCTTTGTAGTACTTGGTGGCAGTGATAACTACCTTATAGTCCTGGCAGAAGAGGGCATAGATAGTAAACCTATGCCAACCCTTCCCAGGTGTGTGTGTGTGTGTGTGTGTGTGTGTGTGTGTGTGTGTGTGTGTGTGTGTGTGTGTGTGTGTGTGTGTGTGTGTATGTGTGTGTGTGCAAATCAAATCTCAGAATGTCTGTGTATCAGCTACTTGGAGCAGGGACATGAAGCACTGGTTTCACAGAGAGAGAGAGTGAATGAGTGAGTGTTGGAGGACTTTGTTGGGCATTCGGCTGAGGACTTAACTCTACAGCTGTATCAGTGGGGAGACTTACTGTAGTCCTGGAGGGAGACATATATAGAAACCCAGACTCTGGTCTGAGTGTGTTCCCTGTGTGTTCTTAAGGGAAATTGTGCTCGATACAGAGAGGCCTGCATCTGGAAATATTGAGTGTATCCATTTGTATTCCAACTGAACATCCCTCTCCATTGTCAATGGTGAGGATTCAGGCTCATTGATTACTGGCCCACCATGGGGACTGTTACGTATTTGTGGCAGTGGCGGGACCATCACATATTGGTGATTAGTGGTGTGTATATTGAACTTCTGTTGCCTGTAAGCAGTTGTCACTAAAGGTGTTTACTCTCAAGCAGCCACAAGGTGAACATTCAGAGTTCCATAACACAACAGTTTTATTTATTTATTTATTTTGTTGTTAGTTTAGTTTAGTCAGAGAGAGCAGGCAAAAATGTCAGCAGAGGATTATGGCTAGCTGACAAAGAACCAGTTGGACAAGATGTACAAAGCCAAAAGACTGGTGTATGCCAATCTAACAAAAGAGGAAATTATTTCAGCCTTAGTCCAGCATCCAGGAGGATAACCAGTCTGTTGACAGAGGCTTGCAGCTATCAGAAACAGGACAGTTCAACTTTTCCTCAGAGTAATTAAAAATTCATCTGGAGTTGAAGAGATTTGAACTGGAGGTCAAACATTTGGAATTAGAATCAGCATAGAGACTGCAGCATTTGGAGGGTGAGAAAAATGAATGACTGTGGCATTTGGAGGCTGAAGAAAATAAGGAGCAGCGTCAACATGAGTGGGAGATGCTGACTCCTCACCAGGGTCATGGAGGTAATGGAGAAGGGAATAACCAAACCCCAGAGGCAACAAAGATCAGTAAATTTCTTCCACAATTTACAGAGGGTGATAATTATGATTGCTTCATTCACATATTTGAAAGGGTATGTAAACAGTATAATGTTGACCAAGGGCTCTGGGTATGGTTCATGACTCCTTACTCCATGGTAAAGCTATAACTGCTGTTTCTAAATTGACAAAACAAACCCAACAATTACGAACTGCACTGAGCCGTTTAAAGAAAAGCTGAAAACAAACTCCAATGTACTAAGAGCTTTCACCATCAAACTAATGGCTTCTTCAGAGTAAAAGATGCATCAAAACACATAGTTTAAATACACTCTACATTTTAAACTAACCAATCACAATTCTTACACAATTATCATACATCACAGCATAATAATAATAATATATGTAACATATAAAATATCACTTTTGACTTCTATATAATACAATAATAATTAAGTTATTAATCTCAAAAGATAAAAAATAATAAAAAGTAGAAATAATAATAATAATAACTTTTTTCCCCCAAAACATTGTAAGCTGTTTTTAAATTGTCTGATATTGAATGTTTAACTATGAAAAAGTCAAATGTTGTTTACTAGAATGTTTTAAGTTAACACCTGAAGCTTACCGAAAAAAAGTTTTGTGAGCACACCCGCAAGACACATGAAAGTGTGGGTGATTATATTTCTGAGTTAAGCACTTATGCCCATAGGTTGGTGAGTGGGTGTCAGCTCACCACTTTTGAAAGGCTGAGGGAACAAGCCCTTAGCACATTGCCTGACGACATGAGAATCTGCTTGGCATATTGAGAATGTAACTCTGCAGATGAGCTGGGAAAAAAAGGGGGATCTCTACTTTGCAAGCAGGACATCACTGCACAGGAAAGGGATTCCCAGTGCTACACATGGATAAAAGGGAACCCATGGTGGGCTGCTTAAACTGCCCCAACAGAGTTCGCCAGTAACAAAGGAAGCCACTAGTTCAGGTACAGAGCCAGGATCAAGGGTTAAATGCTTTCAATGTAACCAGTGGGTCCACGTACCATATAGATGTCCATGGAGGCAAGGTGGGTAACAAAGGATGTTGGAGCCACCAAGTGGGAATAACAGTATACCAGAGGTAAGTTGTCTGGAGACAACAGGGGTACTAAACTATCACAAGAGGTTATGTCCTATCTTAATGAATGGAAAACAGGCCACTGCTATGAGAGACATAGTCTCTGACATAACCATTGTAAGGCCTGCTGTTAACCACTGTTAAAGAGGAGCAGCACTTGCTTAGGTAGCCCACTCCAGTCAGAACTTTAGGAGGGATCCCATTCCAAATGCTTTTGGCCAGGGTTCACCTTGACTGGGAGGATGGAAAAGAAAACAATCAAGTAGGTGAGAGTTTGAGGATATCCCTCCTGATGTCTTGATAGGGAAAGATTTTGATAATACAGTATCTTGTGTGCATGCAGTTACACACAGTCAGGCTTGGAGACAGGCATGTACATCTGGTAGCCTGGGGGAGACCCAGACAGACCTCATACCTGAAGCCAAGGCTGGTGAGGTGGCTATTTCAGGGAGGGAGCTACCCTGTAGCAGTGAGCCTGAAGGTTGCTGGTAGGTACTGATGTTCCCTTGGACCAAGTGACTGCAAAGGCAGAGGTGAGTGGTAGTACCCCTGCTAACAGTGAAGCACTGCTGTCAGAGGATGCAAGACTTATTGTGGAAGGGGAGCTGGGAGGAGTCACAAAGGTAGAGTTGAGGCAGGCTCAGCTCTCGGACCCTGCACTATGAGGCTTGAGGGAGGTAGCTAGGGAGGCTTCTGTTTCTCAAGGAAAAGGGGAAATCTATATACTGGAACAAAGGGTTACTGTATAGAGAGTGGACCCCTGAGGGGGGGGGATGCTAGAGGGTAAGGTAATACAGCAGTTAGTAGTGCCTACAGCCTACCATCTGGCACTTCTAGCCATAGCCCATGACATTAATTTTGCAGATCATATGGGCATAAAGTGTACCAAAAGACATATTATTCAGAACTTTTATTGGCTTGGTTTTGCAAGTGATACAACAGGGTACTGCAGGATGTGTGAGGAGTGCCAAAAAGTAGGTAAGGCAAGAGACAAGGTCAAACCTCCTTTGATGCTTTTGCCTGTGACTGAGGAGCCATTTAAGATGGTAGCTGTGGATACAGTGGGCCTCTGATCACCACAAGCCCCACAGGGAAGAACTATATCCTGGTGGTCATAGATTATGCTAGTAGATACCCTGAGGCTGTGACTTTTTCCTCCGTCAAGGCAGAGAAGGTGGCTAATGCTTTGCTAGAGATTTTTCAGCAGGGTAGGCTTTCCAAGAGAAATACTGACTGACAGAGGTGCCAATTTCATGTCAGACCTGCTGGATTATCTGTGGAAGTACTGTGGGGTGAAGCACCTAAAGACTGCTTCCTAGAATTCCCAGACTAATGCTCTTGTGGAGAGGTTAAACTCTAGACTAAAAACCATGCTACAGGCATTTGCAGACCAGTTTAAAAAAGAGTGGTACAAAAATTTGCCCCATCTGCTGTTTGCTTACAGAGAGGTACCCCGGGAATCCACAGGTTTTTGACCCTTTGAGTTGCTGGATGGACATAGGGTGAAGGGAACTTTACATTTGATTTGTGATGAGTGGGAGGATGAGTGTGAATCCCATAAAGAGTCTGTTGTGACATATGTCCTAAACCTCAGGACAAGGCTAAGGGAGCTCATGGGCTTTGCACAGGAGAACCTAGCAGGGGCTCAACAGCAGGAAAAGGTCTGGTATGACAGGAATGCTTGAGCCAGAGAGTATGCTGTGGGGCAGAAGGTTATGGTTTTCATTCCTGTCAGACACAATAAGCTGCAGGCAGCTGCGGAGGGATCCTACAAAGTGGTAAGGAAGGTCACAGCTCACCCTCCCACTGTCCCATACAACACATGCACAAGAGACACAACTGTACCCATTCAGTCTATTACAACACTTGCAGTACTGCCACAGTTGCACCCATCCACAACCAGGTATAAAACCTACAGTACTGCCAATGCTTCACACGTCCACACTGGTTCAACACCTGCAGTACTGCCGCACCTACCCTGCAGCCATCCACAGTCTGGTGCAACACCAGAAGTAATGCCACGCCTACACTGCAACCATCCACATTCTGATGCAACATTTACAGAACTGCCACACCTACCCTGCACCCACCATGCAAATTTTGGTTCAACTCCTGCAGTATTGCCACACCTACCCTGCAGCCATCCACAGTCTGGTGCAACTCCTGCTGTACTGTCACATCTACCCTGCACCCATCCACAGTCTGGTGCAACACCTGCAGTACTGCCACAGCTGTGCTCACCTAGAGTCCTAACACTTACAGTACTACCACAGTAGCACCCATCAGGTGGTCACTCTCCTTATCCTTAGCCATGAACAAGAGCCAAATATACTTAAATTCCTTCATTTCAGGCAAGTACTCCCTCTTCAACTGCAGACAGCAGCCCACTCGTTTCCAAGGGAAAAGCATTACCTGAGAATTAGAAGGGCTGCTACTTATCTAAAGCACTTTACACTCAGCAGTCAACAGTTCCAGAGGTGCTTTAGGCCATGAAGACAACACCATCTGCAAACAGCAAAGATATAGTACTCTAGTCTAAATTGTGTCTGTACGTCTGCTGCACTTTATGCCCTTTCCATGAAAATCCTGACTAGGAGCGAGGCAAGAGAATATTTGACTTAACATAGAAAATGAGGACATAACTCCTGGTCTACAAATACAAGTACTGAATGGTATGAAACTGGCAAACTGAACCCCCAAATTATTGTAATACCTCCCACGAGATATTCTGGTGTACTTTGCCATATGTTCTTTCCATGTCCACAATACACACACACATGCTGGCAGAACTAACAGACTTCCAGTACCCTTGATATACAAGGACAATGAGCTGACCCACAATGGTATGGCTGGGATGTCAGTTGTAGTGTCCTTGCCAGCACTGTAACATAGTATATTGTACAGTACTGCTGTCACCTGGTCACTACTTGCAGGTAATTCAGATAAGATACTAGACAGATGTGTGAAATTCAAACTTGGAGTAAAGGTGCCCTTGTATAATTCAATAGATAATTCTCTGTGGATGAATTAATTCTTACCTCCAGAAGAGCTTCTTCCACACATTCTATACAAGGATGGAGATCTGGAACCTGAATAGACCCTGTTCAATTGTTCAACAGATGAAGCAGTAGCAAGGGGCTGTGGCAAAAAGATAGTTGCAGTTTGTCATGGTGATAACCCCACTGCTGGACATCAGCTGTGTGGTAAGCAGTGATATTAAACAAATAATTCTTCCATATAGTGCTTGTTGGGATTCTGTAGAGATGATCAGGAAGTACTGTACCTAGATATTGGAGGAATTCATTGAGGCCATAAACAATGACTTTTGGGTGGCCTGAAATGGTTCTGACAAATGATCTAGTTAAGAATGGGTAGTAGGTAGGACATTGTTCGGGATGTTTTCAGCAAAGTAGAAGAAATGCAGACCTTGACTGGGGTCATTGCTGGAAAGTGGAATGAAACATTTAGAGAACTCCTGTATCAGCCAGTGGATATACCCTCCAAATGCAACTGGTGAGCTTGGATCCGTTTCTGTAGCTGGAGTTACTGCAGTGATTAAACAGCTTAAGAGTGGCAATGCTGCAGGAGTAGATGATTGTGGTTAATGTGCCTTTTCATTGTAGCATGGAGCACATGGGTTAGCAAACTGGAGTGGTGATAACTGTTTTCACAAAGAGGTACAGGACAGTGTGCTGCAGTTATGGAGGGATCACACTGATCAGCTTCCACAGCAAAACCTACACAGGTGTGCTGGAAAGGAGAGTGTTTCCAACAACCTTAACTTTGTTTCAAGAGGAACTGCATAGAAATTAATGTTTTATTTTGCAGAGAAACTTGAAGAGGGAAAGCAAAAAGATGGATAGAAAAAGACCTGCAGAGGGAATAAGAAAGAATAAAGAATAATGAGAGAGAGAACATGAATACAAGCTGTAATCAGTGCAGTTTGTTGCAATGCCAGTAAGCACTATTTAGCAGATCCTCAGGTTTAAATCACTGAACATTACAGTCAGTTAAAACTGCCAGAATAAAAGTTTGATAGGTCTTCTTTCTAAGGGTGAATTTCTTCCCACCCATGTCTAGAACACATAATAATCTTGTTAGGGTCAGAGACTTTATCGTAACCCTCTGTATATTGTGGCTTACTATACAATTACAAACATGTAGCAAGACATATTTAACAAACTATACACACGTAAATGCTTCTTTCTCATAAGATTTTTTTCTTCTGTAACACCATAAAACAATAATTTGAGGTAAATCAGAAATAGAGATATGCGGTTTACTATCAGATGACTGAAAATCAAAAGACTGAATCCCAAAAAGACTCAAAATTCAAAATATTGAATGATGGAATTTGTCCCTTCTCCACTGTTGTGCGATTTTGGAGTTGGTATATATATTTAGCAGAGGGAGCAGGGGGGCTTGCCCCTTGCATTCAAAATGTATTCAATATTTTGAATTTTCAGTCTTTTGAGGATTCAGTCATTTGATAGTAAACCGAGATATGCATCATTATTTGTACTAACTTCAATTGGTCTGATAATTTCTTTGTTGCAGACTCTTAAAATAAACCCTTTCAATGGTTTGTAACTCACCAGAAAAACATAAACTTACTTTTATAATTATATATGACATTAAGCATCTAACAGTTGCCACAGCTCCTTGCAAATGTTTCATTTATTGAGGTATTGAATAGGGTCTATTCAAGTTCCAAATCTCCAACCTCCCAAGGAAATTGTGGAATAAACTTTGCTCCTAAGACAAATTCCTTGTTTATCAACACATATCTCATAACTCGGATGGAGATGCACTGTATTCCCATAATGTGGCCAAACTCAGGATCCTGCTTCCTCTTTTTCTCAGGCAAACAAAGAACTCTTCTGATTTTAAAAATCAGTGGATTATTCCCTCCAGGTCTTAACGAGCACCTATAATCACTAATCATGTGATTAAATATTTGCGTTATATAAATGAGTATTGCCTCTGTTCTCTTTACACTGATGAAGGCATTGTTATTTTTGCCAAGAAAAGAAAATTGCACCGAAACCGGTCTGATCTATACTCGTTTTTTCCATATGTAGTTTATACTACATTTAAATAAAGTAACCTTGGTGCTACAGCTGCTGGTCTTATTTGTGTTTTGGAATCTGTTTAAATTGAGTCCTTGCAGCCGCCATACCTGCAGAAGGTTTTGTTTCTTCTGGTTTCCTGAGTTGTTCGTTCCTCTGCTGTGGGCCTGTAGCACCATGGACATTTTCTTTGTTTTTTAACGTTCTATGACTTTGTCAGCACGTTATATCCACTCCAGTGTCATTTTGTTTGGATTACTGGCTGTTCGCCATTTTTGGGAAAGCATTTGGATTACTACTATTTAGTATGGATTTTTGCTGGTTGCAGTGTCAGCATGTCTCACTAGCTAATGGAACTGTTGCATAATTGCAAACAAGCTTCCCTTTGGATTGGATCATCATATTGGATGCCCATCATTTTATTGTCAGTATTTTTTACACCCCATATATTATTCTGACTGGGTTTTTTTTTTTTTTGCAAGAATCCAATCAATTTACGGGGTTGGACTATCGTTCATTACACGTAACTTTTGTTTTTTCTTCTGTGTGCTCCAGGATTGCTTGATCATGGTTGCGATTTTCCAGGTTAATTGTGGTTGCTGTTGAAATACTTCTGTCAGGCAATGGCTCTATGGTTTAATTTCTTTGAACCAGCCCTTTTTTGGATTGACTTGGTGAACTGGGCCTTTAGCGGAACATCGCCATTACTAACTTAACTGTGTTTATTGTTTCAGTACATTTTGCGGCTCTGGTTCCAACCAGACCACATGGAGTCAATGTGTTATTACTCTTAGGATTTCTTCAGCAAGCAACACATATTATTCCTGTGTTTAATCATGGCAAGATTATGGTCACACCTAGTATTTCATTCTTGTGCTGTTATTTTTTGGACATTTTTGGACATTGAATCATCATTGCATCTGGATATTGTTTATACATTTATAATCTTTTTGTATATTTATGAATGTACTATGTTTGGTATGCAACAGATTTGGTTTTCTGTTTTGGACCAAATTTGATTGCTCATATATAGTAGCGAGCTATCGGGGGCAATATTTTTTGATTGTTATAACTATTTCGTTCTGTATAAGTCAACTGGCTCTTGTACGTGTTAGGGGCATAGCACGTTAATTGTAACTTTTGTATTCTACATGCGTCATTTTGTTTGCAATTTATATTGGATAGTTTTTTGAATGATTTGGGACTCAATGGCAGCAACATATGTATTTTATTATTCATTGTTGACATTTAAGTAACACTTTTGTTAACAGCTTCTATAGGCCCTTTCTGACCAACGATTAAGCTGGGTAGTATTCATACCTATAACTCTAATTTATGTTATAGGTTTATTTGTAATCAGACTATTGTTGGTCAACACATTATATTTAAACAAGGGCCTTCAGGGCTGTACACTATTGATCTTCTAAGTTTTATATTTTTGCATTCTTTCATGGGTTTTTTCACCCTGCAGGGACATTGAGTTGTGGCCTACGACCTCACAGTGGCCTTCATTTGGTCATACATACATTTATCATATTTATTTTATTTTGTCTCCCTAATTTGTTATTGTAGATACATTCAGTTGCATCCCATACCCATATAGTGACTTTATAATTTGTTTATACATATACATTGATTATATTTTCCCCATTCTGCCTCCCCATTCAGACATTATCTTATCAGTTATTGTTTCTTTATTGGAATTGTTGGATTGGTGGTTGTGATTCCACTCCAGGGGGTTTATTGTTCTTAGGCTTTTTCTCCTCTTTTCTCACTTGGTGAAGTACACCAAAATTCCTCAGGTTTATTATCTTTATTTTTTCAGGTTTTTCACAGCTTTCAGAATATTTGGTTTCATTTTCTGTCCTTGATTTGTTTTTGATAAACAACTATTAATCTTATTGTTTGGCAGACTCTGACTCAGCTGGGTCATAGGTTTTGACACAGCGATAGTTTAGCGATTGGCTGTTATTGTCTAACCTAACTGGACTACAGGCCTAGACTCTTTGTATGAACAATACATTTTAACTTTTTGTTATATACTTCAATAGCATATAAGATCTATGAACGGGGCTATTTCTGTTGTTGGCTCCTAGGCTGATATTGTCATTGTTCTGCCTACTTTTAACAGTAATTGATTTGGTGGTTAATCGGTGATACATATTGTGTATTTGTTTTATTTTTGGCCAAGTTGCTTTCTGGTCATTGCTTGGCCTTTTCTATATTTATATATTCTGCTTTGCTGTGAATAACTATGGATATGTCTCAACTTTTACGTGGCTCAGCCTCTGATCGTGATGATCTGGCCATATTTGGCTTAGACCTAGATAATCCTAGGGAACTTGTGTGTTCTGTTTCACCTTCTCAGGACACTTGTGAGTCATTATTTTCACAACTTAACAAAAGTATGCGGACATTGCGTAGTAATGTCTGGCATTGTAAATTATTTGAGGAGTATTTGGCTAAAAACATTACCCCTCGTGGTCTAAGGATCTATACCCAACCCTTAGTAAATAATCCTGATGAGATTTTGTTAAAAGAATGGCCTGATGCTCAGCAGAAGGCCACGATGAGCTTTGTCCATATTTTGATTGCACATTATGAATGCATTATTGACTCTGATATTGTTAAAGTCACCAAATTGGGTGAGGAACTCAACAAGTTTGATGGCCAACCTGGCTACAATTCTGGCTTTAAAATTGTAACTAATGATTTACTACAGTTGGAACAACAACTAAAGGAAAGGAAGAGGAAGAAATTCCTCAGGGACCTGTCCGATTATGAACAAGGGGACCCATTTACTAAGGACAAGTCCAAGAGGGTTAGGTTTTCACAGCAATCACAAAATACAATCAGGAGTAAACGCCCACGGTCTATTCTTAAAAAGTCACCATCCTCTTGCCCTGACTCTACTGGGGATGAGTCTTCATCTAGTTATGAACCAAATACCACTGGTGTTATAGGCTCACAAGCTCACAAACGCTCTAACAATATTGTTCCTTTAGGCCCAAACGCAGAAGGGGTGGGAGGAAACACAAGCAGGGTCGACGATCTGCAGACCCTGATACAGTTGATTACCAAGAAACAAATGTTTGTAACATCTCTTCCTGTACCCTTTCTGATGTTGAACTCAAGGTATTGAATAAAGGCCTTTAATTTATCCCTGGTTTCTTTGTGTCTGAAGACAGTTTGGTGGATGATGTTTTGAGATTTTGTAGAAAATTAAATTTGAAATTGTTTTTTCATGATAAAGAAACTTGTGTTTCAGAACATGAATTCAGATATCATAATTCAACATTTATGCCACCGATGCATCATACTGTGTCCCTATTTCAGAAATCCATTCTTAATGATTTACATTTTCATGCTAATGAAACCAGGTTAAAACCCAATAACACAACTAGGTCAGAAATGGAGGTGATTTCAAGTATGGCCAATAATCATCAACTAGTTATACTTATGGCCGATAAGGGGGGGGGTGCTGTTGTGGTCCAGGGTTGGACCCAATATGACATGGAGGCAAAAAGACAACTTTTGGATGGTAGATATCACTCACACTTGGTTATTGACCCCACCCAGTCATTTAAACAGAAGATTGATACATTTTTGTTATCAGTCAAGGATGAGGGTATAATCAGTCATAACACTTTACAATACCTCACTGTGGATGAACCAGCCCCCCCAATACATATATTTTTTGCCACAAATTCATAAGGATGTCAACAACCCCCCCCCCCCCGGTAGACCGATTGTTGCAGGTAGAAAATCTTTAACTGAACCCCTCTCTATATATCTAACCAGATATCTGAAGCCCCTTCTTAAATGGGTACATTCTCATATCCAAGATACCATGGAATTTTTAAGGGTCATTTCCGACACACAGTTGGAACCAGGTTGGTTTCTGTGCACTCCTGATGTTAAAGCTCTTTATACTAACATCCCGCATTGGGCTGGCATTGATACACTAGAACACTGGTTAACATTATCTGAACTATACCCACCTGGTTTCAATACTTTTCTTATTATTCTTTGTGAACATATCCTTACCAAAAATGTCTTTTTTTATCAAGGTGAATGTTATCTTCAAAATAAGGGCACCACCATGTGTGCTTCATTTGCACCCATTTATGCTGATTTATTTATGTCCTATTTTGAGGAGCATATAATCTATGATCGATCTCATAATCTTTACCTTGATGAAATAGACATTTGGAGAAGATATTTGGATGATTGCTGGATGGTGTGGAGGTCTGATGTTGAATATCTACATGAGTTTGTTAACTATCTCAATGAAAACAAATGAGGTATCAAGTTTTCAGTCAATTATGATCTAAATAACATCATGTTTTTGGATGTTAGTATAACCAGGAACACTGATCATACTTTGTCTACTAAGGTACATCGCAAATTCCCCCAATATAATTCACTCCTCCACGCCACCAGCTTTCATCCTCCTCACATTTGTCATAACATTCCAAAATTTCAGTTTATACATGGTAAACGTATCTGTTCTGATGAACAGGCATATAGTTTTTACAAGCATGATCTCATCACTAGACTTAGGAATAGGGGTACGATACTAGTTCCATACATAATGCTGTATGTCATGTTGATGGCTTAGACAGGCCAGACTTGCTTCAATACAAGGACAAAAATTGTACTGATGATGCAGTCATCCATTTTCTGACTACTTATGGCCGCAATACCAATTCACTAATTCACAGTGTTAACCACCATTGGAATATTTTGTTGGCTGATTCCACATTATATACAATTCTACCAACTAGATGCCTCTTTACTTACAAGAAAGGCAGAAATTTGGGCTCTCTTTTCAGCCATTACAAACCCTTCTTACCATCCAATTTGTCTTTGTCACAATCAACTATTTCAGGTGGCCAATTAGTTGGTTGTTTCCCTTGTGGGCATTGTTCCTATTGCAGTAAACTCACAAAATCTACCTCCTTTAGCAGTAAAAACACCAGTCAGGTTTTTGATATAGGTTTTTATGCCAACTGCCAATCTGATTGGGTTGTTTATATTGCCACATGTCATTGTTCATCCTTTTATGTGGGACAAACCTCCCGTCCGGTCAAATTCAGAATAGGTGAACATTTCAGAGAGATTAGACACCACAAACCAACCAACGAACTTTATAAACATACTTTGGTACATCCAAGTGCTACCTTTAATTTTATTAGTATTGACAAAATTACTGCACACAGTTCAAACAAAATGGGCTGGCATGACATACTGAGTAGAAAAGAAAAAAAGTGGATTATTAAACTCAGTGGATTATTCCCTCCAGGTCTTAACGAGCACCTATAATCACTAATCATGTAATTAAATATTTGCATTATATAAATGAGTATTGCATTTGTTCTCTTTACACTGATGAAGGCATTGTTTTTTTTGTTTTTTTTTTCGGCAAAAAGAAACTTTTGCTGAAACCGGTCTGATCTATACTCGTTTTTTCCATATGTAGTTTATACTACATTTAAATAAAGTAACCTTGGTGCTACAGCTGCTGGTGTTATTTGTGTTTTGGAATCTGTTTAAATTGAGTCCTTGCAGCCGCCATACCTGCAGAGGGTTTTGTTTCTTCTTATCAACACATATCTCATAACTCAGATGGAGATGCACTGTATTCCCATAATCCTGCTTCCTCTTTCTCTCAGGCAAACAAAGAACTCTTCTGATTTTCAAAATCAAATCATCTACACATTCACTTACTCAGAATGTGGTTATGCTACTTTTTTAACTCACATGACTTATCTGTTCATCAATAGCCTCCTTCGCCAATATTTTAATGCAACTCTACTATTATGAGGTTCTCTTAAACAACTTAGAGTTCATTTTTTATGTATTGCATATGTTGTGAATATTCTCCTTACAGTATACCTAATATATATATATATATATATATATATATATATATATATATATATATATATCAAGAGGTTCTGCTCTGGATCTTTTGTCACCTCTACAGTTGAAATAGTTTTACTGTGTATAACCATACATATCCAAGTACTGTATTTGTAGAAACTGGCTGTGCTGTGTACAGTAAATTGCTTTTGGAAAGCCTAGTGCTGTGTATTTTAAAATGTTTTATACAGTGTCTGTTACTATTAAGTTGTAAATTGTTTCAGAACTTTTTTCCTGGGCCTCCATGGCACAGTCAGACACAATCTATCCTATTATCTAACCCTACATCTAACCCTCAATCTAAACACTACCACTTCCCTAATACACCCAACACAAACCTTTGACAATACAGATTTTTAATATATGTCTGTGTATATATGGAAGATGCAACTTTTGTCAAACAGCGTTTTTGTTGACATCTGTTTAGTTGACACAGTTTGGTTGACTAAACAGATGGTTGACACCTGTTGACAAAACATTACTTGAGGTTTGAGAATTTGTACTTTTCCTGAAAATTGTGCAGTCTTGTAGTTAGAATATATATATATATATATATATATATATATCAGGGGTTATGGGGAGTAGCCCCCCTTCAAAAACATACGTTTTCTTTTTCATTTCATTTTAAGGGTTTTACATGCACATGCTTAGTAGTGTGTCAATGAGCATAACATTGATCATTTTGTGTTCACATTATTCACGTCAAACGAACAAAGTACTGGAAACCAAACATGTGAAAAACAAGATGAAGTGCGGGTGCAAGTCCAAGCCACACCACGAATCCACAAATGAAAAATAAACGCTGATGTTTAATGCTAGTTTATTTTCAGTAAAAATGCGTTTTCACCGCTGAAAAAGCCAGCAGCTTCCTCAGAACAAATACAAAGTATCAACCACCAAACAAGTGATTGTGCTTGACTCTGGGCTTGGTTCTAGCCATGTCTACATAGAGTGCTGTAAACTCTCATAACCCCCATCCCACCAATTAGACCTCTGCAGGAGGTGATTTTACCTACTGGGACACCAGGCCTCCTTTTCAAACAGTTTTTTTCCTTGCTGCTGACTGCATAACTGTATTCCCTCAGCTTGCCCTAGTATTCACGCCAGAACAGGAAATGGTGAGAATTTATGCATTTCCTGTCTATACTTAAACAGTTTGGCGGTTGATACTTTGTATTTGTTCTGAGGAAGCTGCTGGCTTTTTCAGCGGCGAAAACGCATTTTTACTGAAAATAAACTAGCGTTAAACATCAGCGTTTATTTTTCATTTGTGGATTCGTGGTGTGGCTTGGACTTGCACCCGCACTTCATCTTGTTTTTCACATTATTCACGTCAGTATTAAGGCTGTTCAATTAAGGTAAGGAAATATATCAAGGCTGTGGTGAATACGTATTTTAAGAAGAGGGAGGAGCATAGGGTAATGTACAAGAGTGGAGGAAGATGCACACAGGTGGATTATAGCCTATGTACGGGAGCCAGTCTGAAGGAGATTGGAGACTGTAAAGTGGTGGCAGGGGAAAGTGTAGTTAAGCAGCATAGAATGGTGGTCTGTATGATGACGTTGGTGATCAAGAAGAGGAGGAGGAGTGTGAAAGCAGTGCCAAGGATTAAATGGTGGAAGTTAAAAAAGGGTGATTGTGAAGTGGAGTTTAGGGAAGAGTTAAGACAGGCACTGGGAGGCAGTGGAGAGTTACCGAATAGCTGGGTAACTACAGCAAAACTAGTAAGGGAGACTGCTAGAAAGGTGCTTGGTGTGACATCTGGACAGAGGAAGGAGGACAAGGAGACCTGGTGGTGGAATGAGGAAGTACAGGAGAGTATACAGAGGAAGAGGCTGGCGAAGAAGTGGGATTGTCAAAGAGATGAAGAAAGTAGGCATGAGTATAAGGAGACAAGGCGCATGGCAAAGAGAGAGGTGGCGAAAGCTAAGGATAAGGCATATGGAGAGTTGTATGAGAGATTGGACACTAAAGAGGGAGAAAAGGACCTATACCAATTGGCTAGACAGAGGGACAGAGCTGGGAAAAATGTGCAGCAAGTAAGGGTGATAAAGGATAGTGAGGGAAAGGTACTGACAAGAGAGGAGTGTGTGTTGAGTAGATGGAAAGATTATTTTGAGAGGCTGATGAATGAAGAGAATGAGAGAGAGAGAAGGTTGGATGATGTGGGGATAGTAAATCAGGAAGTGAAACAGATTAGCAAGGAGGAAGTAAGGACAGCTATGAAGAGAATGAAGAGTGGAAAGGCTGTTGGCCCAGATGACATCCCAATGGAAGCATGGAGGTGCTTAGGAGAACTGGCAGTGGCATTTTTAACTAGATTGTTTAAAGACATTTTGGAAAGTCAGAGGATGCCTGAGGAGTGGAGAAAAAGTGTTTTGGTACCTATCTTTAAGAATAAGGGTGATGTGCAGAGCTGCAGTAACTACAGCGAGATAAAACTGATCAGTCACAGCTTGAAGTTATGGTAGAGAGTAGTAGAAGCTAGGTTAAGAAGGGAGGTGATGATTAGTGATCAGCAGTATGGTTTCATGCCAGGAAGGAGCACTACAGATGCGATGTTTGCTCTGAGAGTGTTATTGGAGAAATACAGAGAAGGTCAGAAGGAGTTGCATTGTGTCTTTGTAGACTTGGAGAAAGCATATGACAGGGTGCCTAGAGAAGAGTTGTGGTATTGAATGAGGAAGTCAGGAGTGGCAGAGAAGTATGTAAGAGTGGTACAGGATATGTACGAGGGTAGTGTGACAGTGGTGAGGACTGCAGTGGGAGTGAAAGATCCATTTAAGGTGGAGGTGGGATTACATCAAGGATCAGTTCTGAGTCCTTTCTTATTTGCAGTGGTGATGGACAGGTTGACAGATGAGATCAGACAGGAGGCCCCATGGACTATGATGTTTGCAGATGACATTGTGATCTGTAGTGAGAGTAGGAATCAGGTTGAGGAGACTCTGGAGAGGTGGAGATATGCTCTAGAGAGCAGAGAAATGAAGGTCAGCAGGGCTAAGACAGAATATATGTGTGTAAATGAGAGGGAGGGTAGAGGAATGGTGAGGATGCAGGGAGTAAAGTTGGTAAAGGTGGACGAGTTTAAGTACTTGGGATCAACAGTTCAGAGTAATGGTGAATGTGGAAGAGAGGTGAAGAAGAGAGTACAGGCAGGGTGGAATGGGTGGAGAAGAGTGTCAGGAGTGATTTGTGACAGACAGGTACCAGTAAGAGTGAAAGGGAAGGTCTACAAGACAGTAGTGAGACCAGCTATGTTATATGGGTTGGAGACAGTGGCATTGACAAAAAGGCAGGACTCAGAGCTGGATGTAGCAGAGTTAAAGATGTTAAGATTTGCACTCGGTGTGACTAGGATGGATAGGATTAGGAATTAGTATATTAGGGGGTCAGCTCATGTTGGACAGTTTGGAGACAAAGCAAGAGAGATGAGATTGCGTTGGTTTGGACATGTGCTGAGGAGGGATGATGGGTATATTGGGAAAAAGATGCTAAGGATGGAGCTGCCAGGTAAGAGGAAAAGAGGAAGGCCTAAGATAAGGTTTATGGATGTGGTGAGAGAGGACATGCAGGTGGCTGGTGTGACAGAGCAAGATGAAGAGGATAGGAAGAAATGGAAAGAGATGATTCGCTGTGGCGACCCATAACGGGAAAAGCCGAAAGACGATGATGATGATATATATATATATATATATATATATATATATATATATGTGTGTGTGTGTGTGTGTATGTGTGTATATATATAGATTGATAGATAGATATATAAATAAATATATATAAATATATATATATATATATATATATATATATATATATATATATTTATGTTGTGTGTGGGTCTACTTCAAAATATCAAAAACCCATATAGTCGAATTACAAAACATTCGAGACCATAACAGCAAAAATCTGTTTAATCAAAAGCTTAAAAAAATGAAAACTGGAACACTGAACTATACAAGTTACCAGAAGTCTGGTCTTCACTTAAAGGAACACTTCTCCTTTTAAAGACATCCTACACTAAACAAAATATCAGTGTTTTTTTTTTCTTTAAATGCTTTTCTAACATTTGCAAAGCTTAAGTATTATTATTATTATTATTATTATTATTATTATTATTATTATTATCATAATTTTTTCATTTTTTTGGTATTATTGTTATTATTTATTATAATTCCCAGGGAATTTTGGTGCTTGTATCAGATTGAAGATGGTACCTCTTAGTCCTTGTCCTGAACTGGGACTTTCACTGTGTTGCTACTACTTTGACTTCTGCTGCCATAGTTCTTGAAGTCATTTCCTTCATACTTATTTTCTGTTTGTACCCAAATCTCTTCTACCATTATTCCTTCCCCTTGCTGTTTTTTTTTTCACCTCGAGTCATGTTTCTGTCTCTTTCTTCCTCACTTTTATTGTACATTTCTTTACAGGGGTAGTACACGGATCACAACTGACCAGGTACTGCCTGCATACTCATTTTAGGGTTGACACCCCTCCATTTTTTTTTCCAGACTATCCAGAAATCAAACGTATTCTCTGGTAGTCCGGAAAACACTGTACAAACTCCGGTATTCTGTTTCAGAAAAGGAAACAGACAATCGGAGTTTGTAAATCGGTTGATTTACTATGCTTAATTATCCAAAAACAGGTAGCAGGAATGGAAAAAGAGGGAGTTCCCCGCCATGTGATGTAATTGTGACATCACAAAATAGGCGGAATATGGGAAGGGGAGGGGGTGGGCGGGGTTACTGGTGAGGTGAGCGGTGTGGCTTTACCGCAGTTTTAGCCACAACAAAAAGTGGCAACCCTAACTCATTTACATCAGCCATTTAATTTTTTTCCTGAATATTTTTTCTACATAGTGCCACCCCAGCTTCTTTTCCATGTACCTTTTATTTTTCCATTACTGGACATTCATACTAAAAATAACCAGGCTCATTACATTATTTGAAAAATTTTGTTGTTGTGTCTTTCGGCTTTTCCCGGTTAGGGCTCGCCACAGCAGAACTCTGGTCCAAATTATATACATCGACATGTCAAAATGGAGGATTATTCATATTTTTCATGAAAACTGTATAAAAATTAAAGTCAGACCTTCAGCCCCTCCCCCCAACAAATAGCCTTACATATCAGTGATTATATGGAACAGAAGCAGTACATAAAATAAGCCAAGTACATTCATACTATTGATTCAACTTCAGCATCTTGGCAGGCAGCGGTAGTTTCTGCAGCTGATGCCATGGAGGAATGTTCTTTGTTGTAAGCCGCTGCTGCTTTTCTTGCTGCTTCCAGCATGTCCTTACCATGCCTTACACAGCAGCAGTCATTCTCCTCATTAACAGTACCAGTCATTGTCCTTAGGATGCTTTACACAGTAACAGTCATTGTCCTCGTTCACAGTACCAGTCATTGTCCTCGTTCACAGTACCAGTCATTGTCCTTAGGATGCTTTACACAGTAGCAGTCATTGTCCTCGTTCACAGTACCAGTCATTGTCCTTAGCATGCTTTACACAGCAGCAGTCATTGTCCTCATTCACAGTAACAGTCATTGTCCTTAGGATGCTTTACACAGCAGCAGTCATTGTCCTCGTTCACAGTACCAGTCATTGTCCTTAGGATGCTTTACACAGCAGCAGTCATTGTCCTCGTTCACAGTACCAGTCATTGTCCTTAGGATGCTTCCCACAGCAGCAGTCATTGTCCTCATTCACAGTACCAGTCATTGTCCTTAGGGTGCTTTACACAGCAGCAGTCATTGTCCTCGTTCACAGTACCAGTCATTGTCCTTAGGATGCTTTACACAGCAGCAGTCATTGTCCTCATTCACAGTACTAGACATTGTCCTTTGGATGCTATACACAGCAGCAGTCATTGTCCTCGTTCACAGTACCAGTCATTGTCCTCGTTCACAGTACCAGTCATTGTCCTCGTTCACAGTACCAGTCATTGTCCTTAGGATGCTTTACACAGCAGCAGTCATTGTCCTCATTCACAGTACCAGTCATTGTCCTTAGGATGCTTTGCAGAGCATCAGTCACTGACCTCGTTCACAGTACCAGTCATTGTCCTTAGGATGCTTTACACAGCAGCAGTCATTGTCCTCGTTCACAGTACCAGTCATTGTCCTCGTTCACATTACCAGTCATTGTCCTTAGGATGCTTTACACAGCAGCAGTCATTGTCCTCGTTCACAGTACCAGTCATTGTCCTCATTCACAGTACCAATCATTGTCCTTAGGATGCTTTGCACAGCATCAGTCACTGACCTCGTTCACAGTACCAGTCATTGTCCTTAGCATGCTTTACACAGCAGCAGTCATTGTCCTCGTTCACAGTACCAGTCATTGTCCTTGGCATGCTTTACACAGCAGCAGTCATTGTCCTCGTTCACAGTACCAGTCATTGTCCTTAGGATGCTTTACACAGCAGCAGTCATTGTCCTCGTTCACAGTACCAGTCATTGTCCTCGTTCACAGTACCAGTCATTATCCTTAGGATGCTTTGCACAGCAGCAGTCATTGTCCTCGTTCACAGTACCAGTCATTGTCCTCATTCACAGTACCAGTCATTGTCCTTAGCATGCTTTACACAGCAGCAGTCATTGTCCTCGTTCACAGTACCAGTCATTGTCCTCGTTCACAGTACCAGTCATTGTCCTTAGCATGCTTTACACAGCAGCAGTCATTGTCCTCGTTCACAGTACCAGTCATTGTCCTCGTTCACAGTACCAGTCATTGTCCTTAGGATGCTTTACACAGCAGCAGTCATTGTCCTCGTTCACAGTACCAGTCATTGTCCTTAGGATGCTTTACACAGCAGCAGTCATTGTCCTCGTTCACAGTACCAGTCATTGTCCTCGTTCACAGTACCAGTCATTGTCCTTAGCATGCTTTACACAGCAGCAGTCATTGTCCTCGTTCACATTACCAGTCATTGTCCTTAGCATGCTTTACACAGCAGCAGTCATTGTCCTCATTCACAGTACCAGTCATTGTCCTTAGCATGCTTTACACAGCAGCAGTCATTGTCCTCGTTCACAGTACCAGTCATTGTCCTTAGGATGCTTTACACAGCAGCAGTCATTGTCCTCGTTCACAGTACCAGTCATTGTCCTCATTCACAGTACCAGTCATTGTCCTTAGGATGCTTTGCACAGCAGCAGTCATTGTCCTCGTTCACAGTACCAGTCATTGTCCTTAGGATGCTTTACACAATAACAGTCATTGACCTCGTTCACAGTACCAGTCATTGTCCTTAGCATGCTTTACACAGCAGCAGTCATTGTCCTCGTTCACAGTACCAGTCATTGTCCTTAGCATGCTTTACACAGCAGCAGTCATTGTCCTCGTTCACAGTACCAGTCATTGTCCTTAGCATGCTTTACACAGCAGCAGTCATTGTCCTCATTCACAGTAACAGTCATTGTCCTTAGGATGCTTTACACAGCAGCAGTCATTGTCCTCGTTCACAGTACCAGTCATTGTCCTTAGGATGCTTTACACAGTAGCAGTCATTGTCCTTAGGATGCTTTACACAGCAGCAGTCATTGTCCTCGTTCACAGTACCAGTCATTGTCCTCGTTCACAGTACCAGTCATTGTCCTTAGCATGCTTTACACAGCAGCAGTCATTGTCCTCATTCACAGTACCAGTCATTGTCCTCGTTCACAGTACCAGTTATTGTCCTTAGGATGCTTTACACAGCAGCAGTCATTGTCCTCGTTCATAGTACCAGTCATTGTCATTAGGATGCTTTACACAGCAGCAGTCATGGTCCTTGTTCACAGTACCAGTCATTGTCCTCGTTCACAGTACCAGTCATTGTCCTTAGGATGCTTTACGCAGCAGCAGTCATTGTCCTCGTTCACAGTACCAGTCATTGTCCTTAGGATGCTTTACACAGCAGCAGTCATTGTCCTCGTTCACAGTACCAGTCATTGTCCTCATTCACAGTACCAGTCATTGTCCTTAGGATGCTTTACACAGCAGCAGTCATTGTCCTTGTTCACAGTACCAGTCATTGTCCTTAGGATGCTTTGCACAGCATCAGTCACTGACCTCGTTCACAGTACCAGTCATTGTCCTTAGGATGCTTTACACAGCAGCAGTCATTGTCCTCGTTCACAGTACCAGTCATTGTCCTCGTTCACATTACCAGTCATTTTCCTTAGGATGCTTTACACAGCAGCAGTCATTGTCCTCGTTCACAGTACCAGTCATTGTCCTCGTTCACAGTACCAGTCATTGTCCTCATTCACAGTACCAGTCATTGACCTTAGGATGCTTTGCACAGCATCAGTCACTGACCTCGTTCACAGTACCAGTCATTGTCCTTAGGATGCTTTACACAGCAGCAGTCATTGTCCTCGTTCACAGTACCAGTCATTGTCCTTAGGATGCTTTGCACAGCATCAGTCACTGACCTCGTTCACAGTACCAGTCATTGTCCTTAGCATGCTTTACACAGCAGCAGTCATTGTCCTCGTTCACAGTACCAGTCATTGTCCTTGGCATGCTTTACACAGCAGCAGTCATTGTCCTCGTTCACAGTACCAGTCATTGTCCTTGGCATGCTTTACACAGCAGCAGTCATTGTCCTCGTTCACAGTACCAGTCATTGTCCTTAGGATGCTTTACACAGCAGCAGTCATTGTCCTCGTTCACAGTACCAGTCATTGTCCTCGTTTACAGTACCAGTCATTGTCCTTAGGATGCTTTGCACAGCAGCAGTCATTGTCCTCGTTCACAGTACCAGTCATTGTCCTTAGCATGCTTTACACAGCAGCAGTCATTGTCCTCATTCACAGTACCAGTCATTGTCCTTAGGATGCTTTACACAGCAGCAGTCATTGTCCTCGTTCACAGCACCAGTCATTGTCCTTAGGATGCTTTGCACAGCATCAGTCACTGACCTTGTTCACAGTACCAGTCATTGTCCTTAGCATGCTTTACACAGCAGCAGTCATTGTCCTCTTTCACAGTACCAGTCATTGTCCTTAGGATGCTTTACACATCAGCAGTCATCGTCCCCATTCACAGTACCACTCATTGTCCTTAGCATGCTTTAAACAGCAGCAGTCATTGTCCTCGTTCACAGTACCAGTCATTGTCCTTAGGATGCTTTACACAGCAGCAGTCATCATCCTCGTTCACAGTACCAGTCATTGTCCTTAGCATGCTTTACACAGTAGCAGTCATTGTCCTCGTTCACAGTACCAGTCATTGTCCTTAGGATGCTTTACACAGTAGCAGTCATTGTCCTCGTTCATCTTTATTGCTAATAAAGAGTTTAATGTTTTTGGGACAAGTGTCTGTCTGAGCTCAGTTTTTACTTTGCGAACCATGCTGAATGCCCGTTCTGCTTCACTGTTTGAGTGTATCAAACTGAGAACACTTCTCATTAACTTTTGAAAAGTTGGGAGGTCTTGTACTGGAGGGCTCCCAAGCACCATCGACCAGTACTTTAAAAAATTAGATGCATCACATCCATATGACCAGTCAGTCATCTGATATACTGAAAACTCATCTATCAGTTTGCATCGCTCCTCTCGTGAGCTACAAAAATTGAGACGGGTGCCAATATCTGCTATCACAGTTGAAGAAAGCTGCAATTTCATAGCTGGATCCAATAAACTGGCCATGCTCTGCAGCAGGGGATATTTTGCAGGGAAATGCTTTTTCATTTTTAATAGCACTGCAGATTAAAATTGTTTGGCTCTCTTGAATCGTTTCTACTCCACTGTAGTACCCCTGATTCATTCGAATTTTTGTCCAAATATGTTTTGGTATCAGGACCAATACGAATTTCGCCGTCTTTTTAGATGTTGTCCTGCACTTCAAGAATTGCATCAAAACTACTTATATTGCCCAAAAACTGCCTTGCAATTGGTGGTTTCAGTACCGTACTGGCATATGCCTGCAGTACTTTGTGGGTCTCATTATGCAATCTGAGCAATTTGCTTTCCCTGTTTTGCATTAGCATATTGAAGTTATGCAGTGGCTCAATGGCATACTGCAGGAAGAAGAATGCCAGCTTGATGTCACGGCACTGCAGTCTGTCAGCTATTAGATCCACTTTAACAGACCGTGGTTCATATGACAAGAAGTTTGATCTTAGGGCGGGCCACAAGGCAAGCATTCTTTTTATGACTTTTGCCAAACTCAGCCATCGAGTGGGGGCATACCTGATAATTTTGAGAGGTTCAAAATCCACAAACAGTGCAAATTCCTTCAGCTTCTGCTGATTCTGTGCACTGCTGGAAAATTGACAATAAATGTCAGATATCAAGTCCTCTACAGGTACAGCCATTGCCTTTACACCAGATTTGATACATAAATGTGCAATGTGGCACAAACAGCCCATATTGAAAATATGTGGATTAACCTCTTTTAATCTGGATAGCACCGAGTTCCACTTGCCAATCATGGATGCAGCATTGTTTGATGAATAAGCCACCATGTTGGTCACAGGAATGTCAGACTTGCTCAGAGTCTCCATTACACAGCCATAAATGGCTTAGCCAGTTCCACTGATACAAGCAGGCATATCAAGGAATCTTACAACATTTTTACCAGTGGCATGGTCAAAAAAAACAAGTAAAATCACAAGCAACATGTCATCCCCCATTATCTGTACTTTGGTCGAGGTACAGACAGTATGGCACTGTCTGACAAGCTTGTACAATATTCTGCTGATATTTTGGCCCCATTACATCTCTCAAAATGCAAGCAGCCTTTGTTGGTCCAAAGGTCATTTTTTGTACCACCTCCGGATCCATGCAGTACCTCTTCATGTACTTCAAGAAATGATCCCCGGTCATAAATGGCAAGTTGTGTTCAGCAAGTAGGCCCATAAAGGCTACTTCAGCCTCCAGAACTTCAGCATTGGTGTACTGAGTGGCAAACATTTGTCACCTTCCTCCCAGTCGAATGCTTAGTGCTCATCTAGTGCTTCTCAGTGTCCATATGCCACTGCAAATCATTCCTCCCTCCATGTCCGACATTAACATTAGTAGCACAAGTCTTGCAAAATGCATAGCCTGGACCACACCTGCTTTCCATTATACAGTCAAAGGTAACCTTCCAGCTACTTAGGAATGTGGTCATTCGCTTCTTCTTTTCAGAGGCAGCATCTTCAGAGAAGTAAAAAGGGGGGGGTGTAATTAAAGGCTTCAAGGTAATTCACAGGTGTGCCGTGATGCTACACTTTTACTTACAGTAAACAAAGCTGGTATGATGGCAAACAGTAGTCAAAAAAGTTCTTACCCTTATGAGTTGTTGCACTATAACAGTGCAAGAAACTTTGCATCGTGGCTTGTACCATGCTATTCTGTGATTCAGCCATGCCTTTGCTTCTGAAGAAAATTAATGATTCAGATAAAAGATGAGAATCTAATCTAGAAACCTCTAAATGTGTGTGCAACTCAGTAAGACTGAGTAATACACAGCACCACACATACTCATGTGAGTAAGCATTATTGGAAATCAATAATGCATCCAGGAAATAATATTCAAAATAACTTAATGCATCCAAGAAAAAAATTATTGCAAATAATTCATAAAGTATCCAGGAAAATGTCATTACTGCAAATGACTATGTATCCAAGGAAAAAGACATTACTGCACATAATTCAAAATGCACCCAAGGTAAAAATACATCCAAGAAAAAAATTATTGCAAATAATTCATAACGTATCCAGGAAAACGTCATTACTGCAAATGACTATGGATCCAAGGAAAAAGACATTACTGCGCATAATTCAAAATGCACCCAAGGTAATTGTTGCAAATGATTCATAACATGTGTAAGAAAATGCTTACTGCAAATGACTCATAAGAGACCCAAGAGAAAGGTCAGTACTGCAAATGTTTCATAACATTTCCAAGAGAAAGCTCATTATTGCAAATGATTCATAACGTGTAAAAAAATGCTTATTGCAAATGATTCATAAGAGGCCAAAGAGAAAGCTCACTATTGTAAATGATTCAAAATGCACACAGGAAGTGCAGACAAGGAGCATGTTATAAAACTGAAATCATGGATATGATTCTGCAGAGCATCAACCTAGTTCTTATTGCCAGAAATCAGGGCCCTCCTGTGAATCAACTCAGAACCTATATTACTGTACCAGTTCTGCTAGCAACTGTGTCCATACTTCAACTGTCCAGAAGTTTGTATAATTTCCAAATGTTTACCCCATACCTTTGGTCTGTTCCTCTTAAAAGTTATGGTTTGCATGACTTTTGTGGCTAATCAGTGAGGACTGAATTCACTAAATGACAACAATTTCAGTTTCATATTCTAGCAACTTTATAATTTCATAAGAGCAATACATACATTTAATTTGTCACTCCCCCCCATTATTTTTTGATTTGACCAGATGTTTTCAATATGAAATGATATGAACACAGCATAATAGTAACAAGACTGCCAGATGAGTTACTGGACATAGTGTTTTCACTTGATCTTCCTGTTTGTTGGGCAATTCCATTCCCTTCCAAAAGTACTTGAAAAAATCCTTTGCAAACAATTGCATACAAGCAGCTATAGTCTACTGTCAGACATACAACACGTGTACTTGCACCCAAACCGGGCACTCGGGAAAGTAAGCTTATTTAAGCTTACAAACTGGTGCTCCCAGTTAATTCGAGATGATTGAGAGCTATGCTCTCCAGTCCATTCATTTCAAATTCATATATTTTCTTTATATCATGTACTTTACCACATATTGTGAAAAAATGTTTTTAATTTCATTTCAAATTCCTCCATGTCTGAAAGTCTAATGTTTTTAATTTTATTTCAAATTCCTCCATGTCTGAAATTCTGAACTGCACAGTCAGTTTTCTTTTTAATTGCAAGCCAATGTTTTGAAAAATAGTCTATCCAACGTATCTGATTTTTCTATTTCACCCATAAAGTTTTCTGTACTTGAAAAAGTTTCAAAAGTTACTTCACAAAAATCTTCTGACCCTAAAGTAATGAAAGTTCGTATGTCTCTTAAGGTAAATCCTAATTGCAATATAATATTTCCACAATGTAATACCTGTCAATAGTAGCGCAGGTTTTACTTCTTTTTCTTACAATTGGTCTTTTTCTGATGCTGCTGCTCTTCTGCTCCTGCCACCTCTCTTCACCTTCTGTACAGCGTCTTGTTCCTTGAATTGCAACAATTACATATGTTTTTACTTTGCTTCAGTTCTGTTATATTCTGGCATAGTTTTAAAACTCATTAAATTCTCTGTCACCTTGATTCCTCTACTCTACAACTCAGTAACAAGGATTTCATCTCTCTCTGATTCTCTGTCCAAAATTTCTCCAGCAGAAAGTTTTAATCTTTCCTCCATCTTGGAATTCTTCAAGCACTAGTGATAACCCTCTGGCACCACCTAGTGCTTGAAAAGAGTAGGGGAAGTTCCCTGGTACCAGCCAAAGTTCCCCTAGTAGTATAAATACCAGCTCAGGTCTCCCTGAAAAGAGATTACTAGCTTAGTGTGAATAATGCAGTCAACAAAGGATAAGTAAAGAAATAAATTAATGAAATTCCACTGAGCAGACTCGCTCAGTAAGAGAGAGCCAAAGAGAGGGAAACTGAGCATCCAAGTAGCCTCTGAGGAAATACTACAAGCAATTAGGTTCATAGGTGTGTACTAGGCTAACGGCCCTGGAGCCTTTACAAGCCTAGCCCATAGGATTACCCTGGCATCATGCCGCCCGACCTTAGTTCCCATTGCCTCTGTCAAGTAGAGCCACTGTAGTGATCCCAGTGTGAATTTTCTATTTCTCATCCACTCATCAAGATTTCTCTTGAAGAGGGCCAGTATCTACCTAGTAAAGCTCCTGGGATAGATGGTTTAATGGCCATGGCTTAGAAAGTGTTGAAGGAAAAACTTGTAATTCATTTAAAGCCTATTTTTAAAGGAATGTTTTAATCAGGCACCTTCTTCCATCTTTACAAGAGTCAGGGATAATAATAGAGAAGCAAAGCCGTACGTTAAGATACTACCATGAAGGATTCACCCTACCATGAGACATCTGACTCATGCTGCCCAAGTAGTATTGTGCGGGTCAGACAAGAACCCTGGTTATACTGCAAGAGTGAAAGAGCAAGAAAGCTGTATAAATAGAATGACAAGTGTCAATTTGGAAAGGCAACTGCAAGAGCTTGTAATGCATATATCTTCCAGTTATAGGAGAATTAATGCAGTGAATTATTGCCTCAGGTCCTGTATTCTAATGCATTTGCCAATTCCTTCCTCTAATATGTGGATAGATACAGTGTATAAATTAATGATTAATTTTGTAATGGCAAGGCAAGTAAAAAATATCTGCATTTATGTGGTGCACAGAGCAATAGCTAAAGGAGGTGCAGGATTACCCTCTCCTAAAACCTATGCTATGGTGTTTATGTTGCATAAAATTTTATCTGTAGATCATTCTAGTCATCTCTTATATGTCAGGCTTGAGGTTCATATCATAAATAGCACCTATGCATTGGACATATATTGGTATATGAATTGACATCCCAAAGGCTGTGGTATTGTCTTGTGGTCACACAAAGATAGCTATAAAAGCCCATACCTGCTAATATTGGAGGCAGCTAGGGACACACATTACTGAAGGAAATTACAGGGTGTCATAATGGAATGAATGGATAGGTAAAGGATATCCAGTATATCCTTCAGATAATGCAAAGAGTAAACCTGTCTGATTATGTGAGAGACATTTATTTAGATTGATGTCTGGAGACATATGCTTTTTCACTTAGAATGTGATTCTTTCCTCTAGTCTGAGGGCAGTAAACCAATCAGATCCCCAAACATAGCTGCCATCATATGGGGGGGGGGTATAGCAAAGTAACAGTTTCCTTCTGTTGAGAGCAACACATATATTCAACTGTGGTGTCTTTTTTCAGGGGCTAGACAATTTGAGATGCATCTGAAAGAGAGCATTCAGAGCTTTATATATTTTCCAAATACACCAGACTACAAAGCCAGCGAAAATTATGCCACCAATCTTGTATTAAATAGTTTATTCACATTGAATAACATTCTGGCGCCTCGGCACAGCCTTCCTGGAGTTACAAAATATGCCACACCATGCATCCATATATATACATACATGTATCCATTTAAATACAATTAAACAATTATCTAACTAATCAACCATCAATTAAAATAATCATATATACATTTTAAAGAAACACTCTCCAGTTACATTCACTATTTAGACCTACTGGAGATAGTGTATTAAATTTTAAAATATATAAAGTTTATTTGTACAATAATTTCTTTTTCATTAACACTTCATCTGTTTCTAAAATATTTTCCAAAATACAAGCTTTAACAGTGAAGTCACTACTATGACAAGTAAAAAAAATGTAAAGCTATAGGACTCATAGCGTTATTTTTTATGTCTCTAATATGTTCTTGCAACCGTAGGTTGAATATTCTTTTAGTCTCCCCTATATAAAACAAATCACAGGGGCAAGACAGAGCATATACCACTGATTTAGTTATACATGAAAAAGCAGAAATGGAACAGAATTTTACATCATTTAATTTTCAAAACATTTGGTAATGTTAGGGCAAACTGAACACCTTCCACAAGGAAAGGTGCTACATTCACCAACCTGTAGGTTTCATTTTTCACCAGGTGAAACAAATCCATTGTGCACCACCATGTCTTTAATATTTCTTCTTCTCTTAAAAGAGATACTTACAGTTCTACACAGATTTCTTTACCCCTTCCATATTAATTAAATAGGGCCAATAATATCTAATGGCATCAATAATTTTCTCACTTAGAATATTATATACAGTAACAAAATAAACTTTTCTACACTCCTGCACAGTATTAAATTCTCTTTTATTATTTATCTTATTTACTAAAGCCTGTTATGAACTGCGGTGGTGGTGCTGCGGTAGTGCTGTTGCCTGACAGTAAGACATTGTCCCGTTCGATTCTCAGCTAGAGCGTCTTCTGTCTGGAGACATGTGTGAATGGGTGTACTTTCATTGAAGGTTGTGTGTCAGGGCTGGTAACTCGGCACGTAAAAATCTACTGCCTATCATTAGCGGACCAGAGTTCTGCTGTGGCGACCCCTAACCGGGAAAAGCCAAAAGACACAACTAAAGCCTGTTATGAAGTAAGCTGTATTATTTTATGAAGGGCATCTAAAATAACATTTTCATCATACCCCCTTTGCTTGAAGTTAATACATGTTTTTATTATTTCCTTTTCTAGACCCATTTCATGATTACATAGCCTGCTAACTCTCAATAATTCATTATAAGGTGTAGTGCCTTCAAAGTATGTGCTGGATGGCAACTGCTACTATCCAAAATATTATAATCTCCAATTCCCTTTCTGTGTATATTAGTTATTATGTTATTATTTCTAATAGTCAAAGTGACATCTAGATAGTTAACTGTTTTTTCTATCTATAAGCCATAAAATTTTATCTGAAAATGATTTACATCTAAATCATTTATAAACTGGGGGACTATTTCAACACTCCCCTTACATAAAAAATCAAATCATCTATATATCTACAATATAAAATAACATAACTATTAAAAAAATTCAATCTATACAAAAAATCAACTTCAAAAAGGCCCATAAACAGGTTAGCATACATGGGTGTAAAAGATGCACCCATGGCAGTACCTTGTACTTGATGGTAAATGAGCTTATTAAACTCAAAAAAATTATTCATCAAGCAAAAATATAATAATTCCATCACATAATTACTAACAGGTCTATCACCTAGAAAAAATCTAACAGCTTCCATACCTACCTCATGGACAATACTTGCATTGAGACTTTTTACATCTATAACTATCCAGTAATATTCTTCAACAGATTTAACATTCTTTATTTTATCCAGAAAATGGAAAGTATCTTTAATAGAAGAATTTAACTTAACTACATAGTTCAAAAGATAGGAATGTAAAAAAATTCCCATATTATGGAGAAAATAATTCTGTGCTGCTACTATGAGTCAACTGGGGGGGGCTCACATTTTTATGTGTCTTTGGCAGACAATATAACTTAGCCATTGAGCTTCCTTTTACATTAAATTTATTTAGGGCATATTTTCTTCTAAAATAGCCCAATCTTAGGCCTTTAGCTACTAGCTCTTTAAAATTCATTATAGCTTGACAAAAAAACATCAATATTTACTGCCCTATATACTTGGCCATCAGATAAATGGTCCATACACATTTTCAGGTATTGTTTCCAGTGCATAACAACAATTGTTATATCTTTATCTGAGGGTTTTATAATTATGTCTAATCTTTTACATAAATTTAATAAAGGCAACCATTCATTCTTAATCATATTATACAAAATGGGCCGGATTCACGATGGCTTGCACGGAGTCTAAGAGTAGAGTAAGACTCCATGCAGCCATCATGTCCGATGAGCGATCTAGGAACAGCCTGTAGGGGTGTGTAAGAGAGCTCCTAAAACAGCTCTTACACGGACAGGGCCAGGACATGCAAATTACCTCAATTGCAGTTGAAAGGCATGCAAATGAGGTAGATTTGCGATCCAGGAAACCCATACCTGTCCGAGTAAGAGTAGTGTTATCTGCAGAAATGTACTCAGTTGACAACTGAGTACCGTTCTGCAAATAGCAAAATGGAGCCGTGACAGCTCCAAATAAAGGTTGCATCCAGTAGGGGATCCATGCCAATGGCCAAATATACAGCCATTGGCAATGTTACCTGATGCAAAATGAAAAAAAAGTAATTTAATTTTTTTACGATATTCCATGTTTAAGCGTAGCGCAGTGTCGCGCAAATGGGCTGCACTCTAAAAACCAGAAAAATAAAAATTAAAACCCACAAATGTGGATTTTATGGTGATTTGTATTGTACAATGCAAGGCAATGGCAGGCTGAAGACAACATGGCTACCGAGTAGGGGTTGCTAAGGGGGGAACCCAGTTTAAGAGATGTAACCATGCATTAGTAGGCAATCCTATGCAAATAAGGATAAGGATAGTGAATCACAAGTCTACATAGCAAATGAGCACAGTCAGTGGAGTGTAAGACTAGGATAAGGGGAGTAATGGAGTAGGATATAGGTGACATCAGGAGGGGGTATGTATAAAAGAAGATAATCTTATTGGAACAGAGTGTCATGTGTTAGCTGTCAGTTGCTCATCACTGGAAGAGGTGTGTCATCAGGTATCCTAGCTAAAGTCAAGAAATAGAAGGTGCACACACTGTGGGTATCACCAAAGTTTCTTGAAAAATGCTTGCAACGTGTATGCATGCGTGTGCGCGCCTGTAAACCCGAGTAAGACAATGTGCACGTGTGGAAGCATCAGTGCGCGCGTTTAAGCCAAAGTAAACATGTATAAGGCAGTTTAAAGTCTTGTAAGCGCCTCTGTGCTCGTGTGCACGCATTTAGGCAGGAATTAGCTAGTGTAAGTCCATCTAAGCCTGTGTGCACATGTGTTATCACGTGTATGCGTGTCTGTGGTAGTGTGTGCGGCTCTGCCCCCTGAGGAAATGGAAAGGGGAAAGGAAGCACAACAAACAGTAGGAAGTTAACCAGGGAGAGTCAGCAGAGCTAGCAGGTGGAAATAATCAGAATCAGGCAATTACACAAGCAGTAAACCAGCCCAGCCCAGCCCAGCACTTAAAACTCTGCAATCAACTTTTCACCATGTATTGTTCAGAGACACTGCAGCACTGCAGTAAGCTAAGAGAAGTGAATACTGAAAAGGCTTAACTGAGACAAAGAAATGTTAGGGGCTGCCATTGCTGTCATAAACCGACATATGCAACATGCTGAGGGTGGTGACAATGGGAATGCTGCCAACCAACCCCCAGTGAGGAGACGGAGAAGAGTGTACAGGCCCAGGGTAACCTACCAGGGGCTACATGAGCTGGAGATAGTGGAGCGCTATAGAGTGGACAGAGACCTCATGCAGCAAATTGTTGAGCTGTGCAGGCCATGCCTCACACACAGAACCAACAGAGGGGAACCTATTCCAGTGGAAACCAAGGTATGTGTTGGCCTAAGAATACTAGCAACAGGTACCTTCCAGAGACCAACTGGTGATATGATGGGGATATCACAGGCATCAGCATCCAGGGTACTGCACCAGTTTCTGGATGACATGTCAGCACATGTCGGTGATCATGTATATTTCCCCAATTCCCGTGAGGTATTGGCCAGCAATATGCATCTCTACAAGCAAATAGTGGAATACCCTGAGGTAGTGGGTGCAATAGACTGCACGCACATACGCATCAAATCACCAGCCGGTGAGCAGGATAGGGTCTACTTCAACTGCAAGGGCTTCCCCTCCATCAACTGCCAAGTTGTGTGTGATGCCCAGGGCATAATACTGAATGTGTGTGCTGGCTGCCCTGGAAGCTACCATGATTCCCATATCTGGCATCTGATGCAGCTGTACCACACATTTGCCAATGGGGACATCCCACATGGTCACCTAGTGGGGGATGCTGGCTATGCACTGGAGCCGTGGCTGATGACACCCATCAAAAACGCACACACACCTGAACAGGAACGCCATAATGAGGCACACGCACAAACACGAAATGTAATTGAGCATGTGTTTAGGCTGCTCAAGTCACGGTTCCGGTGTCTGGACACATCTGGTGGAGCCTTGCAGTACACTCCAACTACATGCACCCAAATTGTCATGGTATGTGCTATGCTACATAATATGATCCTGCAAAAACAGCTGCAGCAGGACCAGCATAGGCCTGGCCCAAACAGCCCCCCACCATTACCAAGGTCATCACAGGCAGAGCGGGACTCGGAGGAGGAACAACCTGAGCCTGCCCCAGTAGGCAGAAGGAGGCATGCCCAGTATGCTTTGGCCTTGTCAAAGAGGCAACGCATAGCACATACACTGGCTCAGTAGGAACCCTGGAAATGATAACTCTCTTTGACCTGCACATATAGTAAAAGGGATGCCTAAGTTGACACTACCTGCTTCAAACATGCACAGGGAGTGTGGTATGTGCATCTGACATAGGCAGCCCTGCAGCACCACCTGAGGCATGATTGCCATGTGTCAAGTAATTAAAGGTAGTGCTAAACAGCATTTACCACCATGTAGTATATGCAAAAAGAATACACACACCAACTAGTACAACTGTGGTCAGTGTTGAGTAATATTGGGCAATGTCCAGCAAAGTTGGTGAATATACAGCAATGTCGGACAAGCCTGGTCTAAGTAGGGCATAGCAGAATAAAAGCCAACATGCTCATATTTGCTTAACTGGCCCTTAAGCAGTCTAGTCTGCTCAGTATGGAAATATAAAGCAGTGATGGGCCTCGAACCCAGGATACTGTGCACCATAGTTAAAGTACTGAACCACTAAACCATGACAGCATTGCACTGTTCAGCCAGTATGAAGGAATGTTGATAAGTCTATGCAAAGTATCTCATGGAAACCCTGCAGGCACAGCATAATCCCTGTTGAGTTATGACACAAAGGTGAGTCCTGCAGTAAGAACAGAACTTGACTTCCAACACACACAGTATGAATGTTAATATCGGTCATGTTCACACACATTCACAAATGTAGTAGACTTCAGATTGTAACATACTGAAAGGTCACACTGAGCATGCTCACATACTTGGATAAGTGAGACATATGTCAGGCAACAAAACATGGAAAGCCTGAACTGGGCATGCTCACACACTTAGGCCATGTCTGACTACAGCAGTGGGCCACACATCTGGCAGTTGCATGTGTTAACCCAGGAACCTCTCACTATCCAGCAATCCGCCCTGTGCACACAGTTACATGACAACAGACACTTATATAATATAGTGGAACCCTGTCATGATCAAACATGTTCCACAAATACCTAAGTTGTTCATAGAAACTGGGAAAGCAAAGACGATAAAGACCTGCAAACGGTATCAGCAGTAAATATTGTGCATCCCAAGCAGAAGCATAGGTTCAGAGGTCGATAGCAGGCTATCTGCCCTAGGGTATGTACAAGCCTAGCCAGAGTGTGTTTGGCCTATGCAGCCCTGTCAGAGTACTACACTGTGCCAGTGAATAGTAGGTCACACAAGATAACCCATGTACGTTTAGGCTACTGTGCCTCTGTCGAGCAGGGACACAGAAGAGATCCCAGGGGTGAATTTGAGATTTCCCATCCATGTGTCCAGATTTGGCTTGAAGAGGGTCAGCGAGGGGCTATGTCTAATATGAATTGGGATTCTATTCCAGAGTGAGGTGAGCCTCTGGGAAATGAATCTGTCCCTCCAGCATGTCCTTTTTATTCCTGTGCTGAGGTTTAAGTCCCTGGAGCGTGTATCTCTAAAGGACTTGGATTTTTGAGGTGGAGCATGTCCATTAATTCGGGCTTTGACATGGCTTTGTATGTCAGGCATAGATTGCCTCTGAGTAGGTGGTAAGCAACTGAGTAGAGCTGGTGTTTCCTTAGGTGAGCTGCACATGACATCTGTTTGTAGCCCATGACCCTCTTGGAGAGGTACTTTTGGATCTCTCCAGGTGCTGCAGGTGTCGGGTAATGTACATCCCAAAAGGGTCATTGTATTCAAGTATGGTGCTGATGACTGACGAGTAGAGGGGCACAATGACCTCACTTGATGTAGATGCGAACTCGTTCATGATAAGGTGGCATATATTGAAGGTGTTTGTAACCACTTTGGCAATGTGATTATCAAAGGAGAGATTACTATCTACATTGGTCCACAAATCTCAAGTTACTACTTCTGTACTTAATGGATTACCACTTACGTGGTAATTTGTGTGCACCTTGTTTTTCACAAAGGGGATGACTATGCACTTTATAGCATGTAGCACGAGCTTGTGGCTCTGGCAGCAAACATCCATCTATGTGAGACCCTTCTGGAGGATGCTTGTGTTAGCTGGAGAGTCGATTATGGCCACCAGTTTGCAGTAATCTGCTAACCTTGTCAGCCATAATGCCCCCATGTTAGCCTGAACCTCAGAGAAGTATATACTGAACCAGAGAGGTCCCAGAACTGAGCCCTGTGGGATGCCACTTGCAACTGGTTTGCATTTGGACATGGCACCTGCGATTCTGACAATGTGGGTTCTATACCTGAGCCAGTTTGCAACCCATCTTGTGATATAGGGGTTGATATTTAAGCTGTTAAGCTTATGTATGATATCCAAGTGGGGTATTGTGCTGAACATTTTTGCGAGGTCCATGTAGGCTGTGTGGACTACCTTGCCCTCATCCATAGCTTTGGTAGCTGTTTCAAAGAAATCAACTAGGTTTAAGAGGCAAGATCTGCCCTTAACAAAGCCAAATTGGGTAGGGTCAAGTGACTGGAGGCTCCCAATGTCTTTGTTTGAGTTCCATGATAATATGCTCCATAGCTGTACAGACCAGACTAGTCAGGCTTATGGGGGCGATAGTTCCCAGGATCTGTTGTGGCACCACCTTTGTGGAGTGGAACCACTGTAGCTGTATGCCATTATTCGGGTACATATCCTGTAGTAAGGCTAAGTTTGAACAGTGACTTAATGTGATGGTTCAGTTCTTCTTGGAGCTTGTGTAAAACACAGCCTGGGATACTGTCCGGTCCCATAGCTGCTGTGTTTTCTGCTTTGGCGAGGGCAGCTTTCACCTGTGCATCTGTGATGTCAGGGAAGTTACATTCAGTTGGGATAGGCATTTGTTCCTTTGTGGGTGAAGCCAAAGAAAAGGATGTATGCAAGTCAGAAAAGACCAAAACCAAAACTATAGACCTGCAAAGAGTGCCCACATGAAGGTCGGAAACCGAGACCACTTGTGTAAATATGCACTTTATTCACAAACACCAAGATAACGCCAAAAACAGTAAATACGTTTCCAACCCAAAATTCAAGTCATCAGAAAACTCACACTTGACAACAATCTACAAACCACTTAAATAGCCATTCAATTATGTAAATTCAAAAAGTAATAATTCAATAATTTGTTCCAATGAGAATTAGTAATACCATTCTTAAAAACATTTTACAAACCTTCCAGTTTAAAATGAATGATTTAAAATACTTTTCATAAGTTGATATTAATAGATAGTTAAGCAATGGGATCTTAAAAACATTTAAATATATTTAATAAAAACAGAAATACATTTAATAGAAATAAAATTTGTTTTTAGTTGCTCAATAGTTAAACATATGTCACAAACCCATATGTATACTGCCACTGTGTGGCTTTAACTTGAAATTACAATTTGGCTGCCCTTAATTTTAAAGCTGAAGAAATGGAAATCATATCATTTAAACCTGGTGATTTTGTGGAATCTAAAACAATTTGCCAAAATAACTCCCTATATTCAAGTTTGGCCTCCCACATACCACCTCTTATTTCCTTAGGTACAATTTCCAAAATGAAAAAAAGAAAATTAGCCTGAGGACAAGTCAAGGTATGTGTGTATAGGGCGTTTTTGCTGTTTTGCGTCCTAATCTCATAACAATGCTCATATATACGATTCCTTAGCTTCCTCTCGGTTTTTCCGATATAAAATGAAGTGCAAACCTTACAAGTAGCAATGTAAACCACACCGTTGGTGTTACAATTAGAAAAACAAGTACTAGTGATCTCCCTGTCTCTTGATACAACAAATATACTACCATCATTAAATATAAAGGGGCATTGTGGACAAGAACTACATTTAAAAGTGCCTGGTCTTTTTAATGAAGTATTAACCTTACCAAACTCAAATAATTGCTTAAAGTTTAGATCTTTACGATATGTAAATGTTAATGTTTTATTTTTTAATACTTCAAGGTCCGAAATTTCTATAAACCTATTCCATTCCCTGGTAATAACCTCTTTCACTACTCCTGCATCTCCAGAGAAATCCATAATGTAGGCGTCATCCCACTTTTTCCCTTCTTTAATACAGGTGCTTGAATCCTGTCCGACATGCACAGTACAAGTACAACTACAGGCGGAATTACCAGTGAGTATTCATAGACAAGACAATATACCTATTTCCAAACAGGGATATATTTTCACACTGGATGACTACAAGATTTTTAATTATAGCAGTATTGAAATAAAAGAGGAACATTTCGACCTCTTGTCAAAAGGTTTTAAATTTATTCCTACTAGAAAGGTAAGTTTACCTAGATCTATTGTAGATCTAAAACTATTTCTTAGGAAAATGAATTTTGCTTTATTATTTCAGGGAAACAATACAGAAACAAGACAAGTAGGTCCTTTAAAGAAAAAAAGTATTGTAAATCCTCCATTACACCCACAATTGAAAAATCGGGACACAATTCTAGAGAGGGAAATCAGGAACGTATTACTAGAGCACAAGATTTTTTCCAACTTGTCTGCAACCGAAAGAATGGTACTAAACGAACTGAGGAACAACAAGAATGTTAGAACAATGCATCCAGATAAAGGGGGTGGCACAGTACTGATGGATTGTATCATGTATGAATCCAAAATGAAGGATTCACTTTATGATACTGCTACATATTCACGGGCTTCCATCAATGAGGTCAATTTATTACTTTATGACTCACTTTTGGAAGGTTCTATTAGCAAAGATACCTACAACTTCTTATTGAATTCACAACCTAGGGTTCCCTCGGTCTTTGGAATACCAAAGGTCCATAAGGACCCAAATGACCCTCCCCTCAGGCTTATTGTGTCATCTGAAGGTTCAGTTACAACTTCCTTAGCTAAATTTGTTGATGACAAATTGAAAAAGCTTTCGTACGATGGTCCAACAGTTCTGAAAGACTCATGGGATTTCCTTAGGTGTGTTAAATCTGAACTTTATTCACCAGACTTGGCCTTTGTTACATTAGATGTAGTAGATCTGTTTGGATCTATTCCTCATGATATAGGGCTTCACTTGTTAGAAGACAGCATGAGAGATAGTAAAATGTTTTCAGTGTATGATTTTAGGAATTGTTTAATGTTTATGGATCTTATTCTCAACAACAATTTCATGTTTTTCCAGGGAGAATTTTTCCAACAGAAAAGGGGAGTAGCTATGGGGGCTAAATGTGCCCCCACCTATGCAAACATAATCTTGTCCAGATGGGAGCAACTATATATATTAAACAGTCCTTTTGTTGGCTGTTGGTCCTTATACAAGAGGTTTTTGGACGATATAGTTATATTCTGGACAGATACATATCAAAGATTCACTGAGTTTATGCATTATATTAAAAACACAACAAACTTTTTGGATTTCACACATACTTACAACTTGGACAACCTTATCTACTTGGATGTTTTTATGGTTAAAAAAGCTGACGGTTTTTCTTCCTGTATTTACCGCAAGGAAACATTTTCCAACTCCTACTTACATTTTAAGAGTAGTCACCCTTTCTTTCAGAAAAAGAACCTGGTTAAGGGGCAGTTGGTCATGGTCAGTAGAATGACCTCTGACGATAGGGATTTTTCTATTGAATGCAGAAAATTATTGGAAATGTTTAGCAAACATGGTTATCCAAGTTCTTTATTACAGGAGATGGTTGATTTAGTGGTCCAGGGGAGGAAAAATAAATTTGCCCCCATTCTGGGAAAATCCATTCAGGTAATAGAAGAACCAAGCACCTGTATTAAAGAAGTGAAAAAGTGGGATGACGCCTACATTATGGATTTCTTTGGAGATGCAGGAGTAGTGAAAGAGGTTATTACCAGGGAATGGAATAGATTTATAGAAATTTCGGACCTTGAAGTATTAAAAAATAAAACATTAACATTTACATATCGTAAAGATCTAAACTTTAAGCAATTATTTGAGTTTGGTAAGGTTAATACTTCATTAAAATGACCAGGCCCTTTTAAATGTGGTTCTTGTCCACAATGCCCCTTTATATTTAATGATGGTAGTATATTTGTTGTATCAAGAGACAGGGAGATCACTAGTACTTGTTTTTCTAATTGTAACACCAACGGTGTGGTTTACATTGCTACTTGTAAGGTCTGCACTTCATTTTATATCGGAAAAACTGAGAGGAAGCTAAGGAATCGTATATATGAGCATTGTTATGAGATTAGGAAACAAAACAGCAAAAACGCCCTATACAGACATACCTTGACTTGTCCTCAGGCTAATTTTCTTTTTTTCATTTTGGAAATTGTACCTAAGGAAATAAGAGGTGGTATGTGGGAGGCCAAACTTGAATATAGGGAGTTATTTTGGCAAATTGTTTTAGATTCCACGAAATCACCAGGTTTAAATGATTTGATTTCCATTTCTTCAGTTTTAAAATTAAGGGCAGCCAAATTGTAATTTCAAGTTAAAGCCACACAGTGGCAGTATACATATGGGTTTGTGACATTTGTTTAACTATTGAGCAACTAAAAACAAATTTTATTTCTATTAAATGTATTTCTGTTTTTATTAAATATATTTAAATGTTTTTAAGATCCCATTGCTTAACTATCTATTAATATCAACTTATGAAAAGTATTTTAAATCATTCATTTTAAACTGGAAGGTTTGTAAAATGTTTTTAAGAATGGTATTACTAATTCTCATTGGAACAAATTATTGAATTATTACTTTTTGAATTTACATAATTGAATGGCTATTTAAGTGGTTTGTAGATTGTTTTCAAGTGTGAGTTTTCTGATGAAGACTTGAATTTTGGGTTGAAAACGTATTTACTGTTTTTTGGCGTTATCTTGGTGTTTGTGAATAAAGTGCATATTTACACAAGTGGTCTCGGTTTCCGACCTTCATGTGGGCACTCTTTGCAGGTCTATAGTTTTGGTTTGTGGGTGAAGGGGAGGAGAGGTTTGTGCTGAATCTGTCTGCCAGGATGTTGGCTGTCTGTAGTTTCGGTATATTTTGTACCGTTATGCAACAATTCAGAGCATATCTGGGAGTTTCCACCCATATTATGGACATAACTAAAGAAGGACTTGTGATTATCTTTAGTGTCTAGGGCAATTTCCCTTTGGAAACTGGCCTTTGATGATTTTATGAGGTATTGAAGTTTCTTGCTAATACTGATCAGAGATGGCTTCCATTTTTGGGATTTTGCTCTGTCATGTAGTAGCTTCCTCCTTCTGTTGTATAGCTTATTTATGGCCAGGGTCCACCAAACAGCTCTCCTGTTTTTGGAGGAGTGAGGCTTCGTTTTATTTGGGGTAGCATGATCCATGCATTCCTGCAGGTGCTCATACAATGCATTTGTAAAGGATTCTGCGGATTGGCCTGTTATCCTTTGGCCTGTGGGCTTTGAAGGATTGCACCTCAGTCTTGAGAAGTGCAAAGCTGGCATTTGAGAAACTCTGTACAGTGATTTCCTTGGCTGGGGGTGGGGACGGGATATGGATGTCCATGGAAATTTGTTAATGGTCTGATCTTACCAATGAGGGGTTTACCTCTGGTGTGGAACATAGAGTCCCCATGTTGGTGATGACCAGGTCCAATATGTTGTTCTCTCTTGTGGGAGTGGTGACCAGTTGTTCCATCGCATTACAGTTTATAACTTCAAGGAACCATTGGGTGAGTGTGTTTGGGCATGAGTAGTTGTTGCAGTCAATGTCCGGGTAGTTGAAGTCACCCAATAACATAGTTGTAGGAGAAACTTTGATATTCTCCAGTGTTCTCAGGAATGCCAAGTGGGGTTCCTGTAATAGGGAGGGTGTTCTGTAGCAGGCTACAAACTGAAATGCAGTTTGGCCTGCTGTTAGTTGCACATGGATGGTTTCTGATGCTTCGTGCAGTGCCACTAACCTGGAGGTGTAGGTATCTTTGATGACTATAGATACTACCCCTCCTTTTGTGCTTCGGTCCGAGTTTTGTGTGTGAAACGCATGGTATGAGTTATAACCTGGTAGTGCTGGGGTGCTCTCAGGAGCCTTGAACCAGGTTTCTGTTACTGCACAGACATCGATATTCTCCATACTGAGGAGAACCTCAAGTGTGTGCATCTTGAGGTGTAGACGTCTGACATTGAGTAGTATTACCTCTAGATTTTGTATCCTTGGGTTGTCAATGGAGGTGTGTATGTCCTTTGAGCCTCGCCTAAAAAATGCAGTATGGGGGTGGCAAGAGGCATGGCCAGTATACGAAAGCCTAAGGGTGACAGGTGCAAGCCATCCCTAGCAAAGCAACGTGGCTTGTCAGGCATGTCATCCCAGGCTGACAGACACTGGATCCCCATTGAATGACACCAGTACTTTAGACAATTGTTTAAACTGATCATTTTGTCTGTATACTCTGGCATCATTCTTGGTGAGGGCAAGATGCTACCCAAGGTCAGGGTCATACTAGCCTGGGCTACATGATCAGAGAGCTGCTCTATGTCTCATGTCTTGTAGTCCAGGGAGGTACGTCTCATGTCATTCACACCTGCATGGACAATGACAGAGTAAAACTTGTACCTGCTTTGGAGTGACCTGAGTGCTTGCGTTATGTGGTGGATCCTGCCACCTGACAGGCAGCTTACAGTGACCTTCTCCTTGTTCAGTCAGTTGAGCGGGACGTCAGTGTGCCGAACAATAGAGTCCCCTATAACAACTGTATTTGGTGTGTATTTTGGCCTTAAGGGCTGTGACTGTGAGGCACACTGATTTTGTGAGATATGTGATTCATGGGTAATGTTGAGGGGTGGCTGTTGCTTGGGTATCTGTGGCCAGTACAGTTGCTGCAGGTGTTGGGTAAGGTACACCCCAAAGGTGGCATTGTAACCAAGCACGGTTGTTATTAGTATAGGGGCACAATGACATCACTCGATCTAGATGTGAAACCATATGGGATAAGGTTGCTTATATAGGTCTGTCCAACCACTGTGGCAACGTGAATGTCAAAGGTGACAGTACAAACAAGTCATGTCCCCAATCACCTAACAACACCTATCATATGTAATGAAGTACTACCTATGTGTTAATGTGTGGGCATGTTGTTATTCCCAAATGGGGATGACTATGCAACTAATGGCATTTAGCTGTAGACCATGGCTCAGGCACCAGTCATCCATCTCTGAGAGACCCTGTTGGAGTATGCATGTGGCAGCTGGAGAGGTGATCATGGCACCCAGTTTGCAGACAAGTGTGAACAAGGTCAGCCATATTCCCCCTGTGGTAGCCTGCACGTCAGACAAATATATACTGAACAAGAGAGGTCCCAGGACTGAGCCGTGTGGGATGCCACGTGTAACTGGTGTATAGTCAGACATGGCACCTGCAATTCTGACCATGTGAGTGCTATTCCTGATCCAGGTAGCAATCCATCATGTGAGATATGTATCCATACCGATGCTGGTGAGCCAGTGCATAATGGCCCAGTGGGTTATTGTGTGGAAGGGTTTAGCAAGCTTTAGGTAGGCTGTGTGTACAACTGTCCCTATGTTGATGGACCTGTTAACTGTCAAAAGAATACAAACATGTTCAAGAGACAAGATCTGCCCACAACAACGCTGAAATGTGTAGGACACAGTGTCTGTAGTTTCCTGATGTCTATGTGTAAGAGTCCCATGGCAATACACTCCATAGCTTTGCATAACAGGATAGTTAGGCTTATAGGGCAATATTGTCTGGGTTCCATTCTGGCACCAACTATGTGGAGTGGGAACACTGTCGCTGTATGCCATTCTGTGGGTACATATCCTGTAGTAGCTCCAATATTGCACAGTAATGTAATGTGAGGGTTATGTCTGTCATGAAGCTCATGTAAGATGCAGGCCAGGACACCAACTGGTCACATTGATGCTGTAATGTATGCTTTGGGGAGGGCAGCACTCACCTGTTACTGTGTGGTGTCAGGGAGGTTACACTCTGTTGGGATGGGTAGTTGCTCCCTAGGGGGGATGGGGGGAGACATCTGCACTGAACCTGTTTGCCAGGATGTTGGCTATGCCAGTGGGTTCAGGGTAAGTGTAGTCAGTATGCAGTAACTCATAGCATATCAGTGAGTGTCCACCCAGGTTCCTGACATAACAGACGAAGGCCTTGTGATAGTCCTACTTGTCTGGTGCAATTGTCCGTGGGAAGAAGACCTTAGATAAGTACATGAGTGATCATAGCTGTCTGCTAGTACAGATCACAGATGCTTTCCCCGTCTGGGATTGTGCTCTATCATGTAGTAGCTTCCTCCTGACATTGTACAGCTCATTAATGGCTGGTGTCTATCAGACAGGTCCCCTGCCATTGGAGGAGTGAGTCTTGTTGGTATTTGGGGTAGCACAATCCATGCAGTCCACTAGGAGTCCATAGAATGTGTATGTAAAGGATTCAGCAGTCGGAGCTGTATTTCACACTGTCTCAAGGTCTCTGAAGGATACCACCTTGCTGTGGTGAAGTGAGATGTTGGCTTATCAGAAGTTCACCAAGATTACCTGGGATGGGTGTGTGGAGTGTATATGTATGTCTACTGAGATAGCTGTATGTTCCGATCTTACCAATGAGGGATATATTGCTGGTGTGTAACATAGAGTCCCCATGTTGGTGATGATCATGTCCAATATGTATTCCCCCTTGTGGCTGTGGTGACTGGTTGTGCCATAGCATATGAATGTACAAATTGTAGCGACTGTAGGGTGAGGTTGTTGTGGCTTGAGTAGTATCCCCAGTCAATATTCATGTATCTGATGTCACCCAATATAATGGTGTTCATGGAGACCATCATATCCCCCACTGTTCCCAGGAAAGCCGTGTGTGGTTCCTGAGTATGGGAGGTCGTCTGTAGTAGGCAACAAACTGAAAGGCAGTGCCACTAACCCGGAGGTGTGTGTATCTGTGATGTATATGGATACACCCCCTAGTTGTGTTGTCCGTTCCAAGTCCTGTGGTCAAAAAGCATGGTATGAAACATAACCTGGTAGTGCTGGTGTGCACATGTGACCCTGAACTAGGCGTCTGTTAGTGCACATATATTGCTATCCTCCATACTGAGGGGAGTCCTGAGTGGCCGCAATATGAGGGTAACACATCTGGTGTTGAGCAACATTATCCTTAGTGTTATTTAACCTGTAATGTCTATGTAGGTGGGTTTGTCTTTTGAGCCCTGCTCAACAAATGCACTATGGTGGTAGCAAGAGCCTTAGCCAGCATTCAAAGGTCTAAGGGTGACAGGTGCAAGCTGTCCATAGTGAAGTTATGTGGCATGTTGAGCATGTCACCACAGGCTGACAGACACTGTATCCCCTATGAATGACACCAATCTGTTAGCCAAGTGTTAAACGTGATATGTTTGTCTGTATACTGTGACATCATACTTGGTGAGTGTAAGATACTAGACAAGGTCAGGGTCATACTGGCCTGGGCTACATCATGACACTGTTCCTCCATGTACCATGTCATGTGGTCCAGGGAGTAACATCTGAGGTTTTACGCACCAGCATGGACAATGATGGTGCCAGTCCTGTACTTGCTTTGTAGTGACCTGACTGCATGTGTTATGTGGCAGATCCTGACACATGACAGACAGCACAAAGGGACCCTTGTATGGGCTGGTGAGTGGTACGTCAGTGTGTCTGACAATAAGTGTCGCCTATCACAACTGTATTATGTGTGTTGTGTAGCTCGAAGGCAAGTGACTGTGTGGCACCCTGACATTGTGAACTATGTGAGCTGTGGGAATTGTAGTGGGGTAGCAGTTGTATGTGTGCCTGATGTGGAGGTCTCTGCTGCTTAGGCAGAGTTCATTTACAGCATCCGAGTATGTGTATGTGTGATAATGTGGTTTGAGTGCTGTCGCCAGCGGATATGTTAGACTGATATGTGGTGTGTGTGGTTATCTTCACCACCTGATAGACTATGCTAGTCATGGGTTGAGAGAGTTCAGCACCCTGTATGTCTCTATAGGTGCATCTGACACATATATCTGGGTTTGTTGTGAGGAGGAGAGTCTTGTCTGTGTACATGAGGCAGACGTGACATTGTGTCTACATCACAATATTCACCAGCTGGACTGGAGAGTGCACACAAAGCCGACCCCTGGACATGCCGGGATATCATCATGACATACTCTGTAGCCAGATGACAAAGGATCAGTAGGGTGTTAAGTGCGTAAAGGAGTATATCAGGGATTATTGCTCAGGTTTGTTGGTGTTCTGTAAAGAGTAGCTGAGAAGGAGTCCACACTGAATCATGACACCTCCGACAGCTATGTCATATATAGCAATGTACACACATATATGTCATGAGTCAGGGCCAACTGAACCTGACTGACAATGCCCAGATATACATACCCACCTCCCACCGACGATAGTCCATATCATCATACCAGGAGATATCACATGTAGAATGGATGAACAGCTACCCCCAATGCTAAAAGCATGGCATCAAGTGGACTACATTGATTACCAATATGTGTCATGCATAAACTACAGAACAAACAGATCCTGCACCTGAACAGTCAGCTGAACCTCCCCCCCTACACAGGATGTGGAACTGTTGAATGTGTTACAGCAACATATGGCACTCCACACAAGTGTTGGTGCACAACACACCATGGGAAGTACAGTCCAGTATGCCTATGAAGTATGATCTGCAAGCCATGGAGTCCATCATGGTTGAAGTCATAAACCAAGCTATTGGAAGCTGACATACACACAACCCTACTAACCGTGGTATGTTCATGTGCGGATCATGGTTCACAAACATGCTAGACTGTTTGCAAGGCAGCCACACAGGGCATACATCACTGAACACAGCTACACATGTCTCACATACACTTTGAATAGCCCTTTATCAACATCCCAGACACATGTAGTAGCCACAAAACCAACAAGCTGTGCATAAATATGTGTTGACATATGAAGGAATGTCAATGTGTCCATAGATAGATCACACAAGGTAAGGATTATGAGTTCCTGTTACAGCTGTTGACACCTGATGACTCACATGGACCATTCCTGGAATGGCATAAAACAAAGTGTACACACATTACCATGTCCAGTCTGATTATGTCAGCACCCTAGAAATACAGACAGAGAAGGGAAACCACCCAGTAAAGCAAATAGCGCACCGTGCTAATACGTCTTTCTCTAGTATCATAACCTAGTTAGGTAGGGGTTTGAATCCTGCAAACGCTGACTGTGTGTTTGTGTGCGTGTGGGGGGTGTGTGTATGTGTGTGCAATTCTCTATGAAAGGAGTGGCCTTTTTGAAGACTGGGAAAACACACTACAGATGTACATTCCTCTTTGGAAAGACTGATAATGTCAGCACCCTAGAAATACAGATGGAGAAAGGAAACCACCCAATAAATCAAATAGTGCTCCGTGCTAATGCATCTTTCTCTAGTATCATAACCTAGTTAGGTAGGGGTTTGAATCCTGCAAACGCTGACTGTGTTTGTGTGTGGGGGATGTGTGTATGTGTGTGCAATTCTCTATGAAAGGAGTGGCCATTTTGGAGACTGGGAAAACACACTATAGATGTACATTCCTCTTTGGAAAGACTGATGATGTCAGTACCCTAGAAATGCAGACGGAGAAAGGAAACCACCCAGTAAAACAAATAACACTCCGTGCTAATGCGTCTCTCTCTAGTATCATAACCTAGTTAGGTAGGGGTTTGAATCCTGCAAGTGCTGACTGTGTGTGTGTGTCACTCTTGGTCAATGCAGTGTGGGTCTTGCTTTTACTATGTTATGGCATATTATGATTACAACAGTAAGTGCATTGCACACATCAGGTATATGCGTTGCAAATATATATGTGTACATGTTCCCTTAATCAGTACATAGGTGTGAAGCCTGCATACTGCATGATTACATTTGTTGCCATTGACAGGTTGTGCCGCAGCTTCTCAGAGGGAATGGATTGTAGGCCACTGCATGCATTACCAGATGTGGATGGACACATCCCTAGTGTGTTTGCATGTACCGAAGGGGGCTATATGCCAAACAGGTGTGGACACAGGAATGGGTGGCAGTAATTACCACTGGTTAGTGTTACAGTGTAGTACCAGAAGAATACAACTGTTACTGAGTTCCCTATGACTGTGTATCATTTGTCAGGACAACATCCAATGATTGCTTATAGTCATGCTGTTGAGGTTATATATACTACCAGACCGCAAATCATTGACAGATACTAACAGTATCACCCACAGCATGGTGTCTACCCATGTTATACACACATGTCTACCCATGTTTGTACATAACTGTAGTAGAATGCATACTGGCCATTGAAAGATACTGTGACATGTTCACTATGTGTACAACAGGGTATGCCACATGTCCCATGTGTCTACTATACACGTACATACAGAGAGTGTGCACCCACCATGTTCACAGATGTACACTTGCTAATATGTACTGCACACATCACACACATACTGTCCACTCACTAACACATGCTGGCAACACATTACACGTCAGCCAAGTGGCACATGGGTGGACAATACATAGTCAGACCTAACAGTGGTGTAAACAATGCTACATTGACAATCAGAGCTTTGATGAATAATGTCAGCTGAGATATACCTACAAGGATGTCATTACACTTTCCTGTTGACAACTTGCTAATACTGCTACACTGCTATAGTGTCACCCTGTGCATCAGCACCATGTTAGCCTGTTCCTCCATCAATGTTACAGATGACAGGAGGTGACACAGGTATCATCATATGCACAGGGCATTTTGTTGTTTGCCAGAGCCTGACATTGACCCATCCAATCGACATGTCTGTGTGTGTGTGTGTGTGTGTGTGTGTGTGTGTGTGTGTGTGTGTGTGTGTGTGCGTGTGTGCGTGTGTGTGTGTGTGAGACAACAGTACAGCATGGGCCAATGTTGATGTAATGTATGTGTATGTGTGAGCCCTAGTTTGGTTAATGTGTGTGTGTCTGCATGCACACAGCTCCACCATGTGGCTGCCATATACAGAAGTTTGTGGGACAGCCACAGACTGTACCTGCTAGGACAAACAGATTACTCTCTCTGGCCACGGACACAGTACCTGTGCCTGGCAGGGGTGCTATGGATAGTATCGGGTACCAACCCTGACTGGGTACTTCCTCAGAGGCAGAGGTGGGAGGACTGGATCCATGTCCCTGCTGGGAATGGCCAGCGCCGTGTGCACATGGTCTACTAGGATGGTCAATGGATAGGCCAGCCCCAGCATTGCTGGGGCTGGTACTGCCACTACGGGAGTGGCTGTGACCCGGGGTCCATCCTCGACCACTGCCAGCTGTTGCTGTTGCTGGCATGCGTCCACATCGACGTAGCAACCGTCCCGCATGGTCCTGGCTCATGGATGACATATTGTGGAGGGCATCTATTGTCTCCCCCCAACGTCTACCAATGACCTCGGTGTAAGTCCAAATGGCACCAGCAAGGTCACGGATGCTGTCATTGATAGCGGTGTAATGTGCCCTCTGTGCCCTAAGTCCCTGCCTGGTGTACCATTCCAAATGTGCCTGAGCCTGCATTACAGCCCAGAACATACTGGATGTCATGAGACCAGTGAGGGCACGCCTGCCAGGGGCAATACAACCAGTGGTGCTCCCCTGAGAACCCCTGGACTTCCGCCTATGTGGTACCATTCCAGGAATATGGCTATGGCTGCTGTGAGGGGATGCAAGTGCCATTGGTACCACACTCTCCTGGTCAGTGCCAACTGTATGCTGTCCCTCGCTTATGGCCATTGGTGGTGAGGGATGTATTGGCAGTATGAGTGTGCGCATAGATGGGGTTGAATGCTGTGCACTGTTGATTGGTGGACCGACGACAGACCCTGTCAAACCTCCCTGTGTCAATATACATGTCTCATTATCAGCACTATTTGTGGCAGTGGCTTCAGGTTCCCTGCTGCATTCGGCCAGCCCTAACTCAGCACCTGTGAGAAGAAGACCGGAAACACACTTTACGGTCTACACATGAACACATGCACACATGCACACATGCACAGTAATACACTCCTCACTACAGCACATACACACACACCAGCAATCCAACACATACTCTATAGTGGGTGAAGGTGGGTGTCAGTATCACAAGGTAAACAGTCACCACATACATGTCAGCATGCAGAATATGTGTTGCTAGTGCAGACGCCCCAATGTAATGGCAGTATACATGGCTTTGTTGCAACTGTGTCATTGTTCAGTGATTGGCTACACCCTGGAACACAATTTGTACATAGACACAACCCAATGTGTGTCAAGTGACCTATACACCCACTAGCATTCCAGGACATATATGTGGCACTTTGTTTGGATGGCAACTGCTGTGCATATTGTGTATACTGGCATATGTAAGCACACACACAACATGCTATGCATATTGCGTATAGGTGCATATGTTTGCACACGCACAACATTGAGGTGCAAAGCAATGACTGCTATGAGTATAGCATGTTTTCATGTACTGCATATGATAAATGTGTTCTGTTGTGTACAGCTGTAGCAACTATGCATATCTAAGCTGCAGTACAGTGCTGCCACACTTGTGTCTGCTGCACTGTGCAGTGTATGTGCTTGAGGCAGCTACTGACTTTAATGTGATGATTAATGTCTCACAGCAAACATGGACAGCATGCATTATGCGTAGGTGTGTTACGTGTACATGGCCTACACCTCACCTATGACATGCACATTTCATTACCATTATGAAAGTGTTAACACACTCACCAGCATGTACCATCTGCCCTGCTGTCACACCAGAGGGACCTACAAGAATATGACACAGTTTATCAGTGGCCACAACTGTGGCATTGCTGCCATGAGTGAGTGCGCTAATCTACAGTGGAACAACAGTCAACAGTCACAGGTGTGGAGATACTATTCCAAATATCAGTATTGCACATGAGAGGCAGCACAACTGTTAAACACACAGTACACATCTCACATAAGCATATTCTAACAATACAGGTAACAGTAGTCTGCAGCTAGGGGCATATTACCTGCACACTCCATGTCATCCTGCTAGGTAGCTCCGGCCTCCATGTTGACACATGCATGATGTTGCTGCTGCTGTAGGCCAGGAGCCACCATGCTTAGGAGCAGCTCCTCCACTCTGGTGAGGGGGGATGTATGGGTGCACCACCACCTGTGGCAAGCTGTTGCCTATGGATATCAGATGCATGCTGCTGGACATGTCTGATTAAATCACTGCAGTGATGGTGTACCTGCTCATATGTCCAGTTATGCATGCCTATGTCATTTACCCGGCGAACAAGATCTTGCCACAGTGCAGTGCGCTCATGCTGGTGCAGGCTGGCCCTGGAAAACAGCCATGCATAGTTTTGATACAGGCTGGCCTGTATGACCTCCTCCTCTGCAGCTGTATACACAGGATTGCGGCGATGAGCCATAACCCTGGAAGACAACTAAACAATATGTGTGAGCAAGTCATGTGGCACACTTAACATTATGAAGTACAGATATCACTTAATTGCCAGATATAGCATCTGTCTGTCTATCAGAGGATACATACCTTCAATGCCACTCATCAGTGCTCAGCCCACAACTGCCTGACAGTGGCTGCCGCACTCCATACAACAAACCAGTATACACCAGTACTTGACACACTGTATTGGATACAATGCACAACCTCACACTGGGGGTATATATCAAGCTAATGCATGATGAATATTGTCATCCAATGCAATGAATGTAATGTACAGTTACAGTATTAACAGTAAACCACCCTAGTCTTTGATGCCATACCCCTACCTAACATATGTGCATGGTTGTTAATATAGCTGGCATACTGCTGTAACAGAGTATACATGTTGATAGGTACACACATATACCCTGTAACACACATGTGATTGCGGATATGGTACAGGCATCATTACACACACATTAGTCAAACATACAACACACAAATGTATGCCAACACAGATGAGCATTACCTGTGTACCTTATAGTACTGTGTGCCCCTACTTACAGATACCTATGCCTGAGGAATGTAATCTGTGCAGACTACAGGAAACACACAAGACAGTGATACCAGGGAATGTGAACATACACCATACTGTGGTGTTTAGGCCTACAGCTTCAGGTAGTACAACAGTTCATATGTGACCTGGATTCACCAGCAGTACCACTTACTGAGCATACATGTACTGCTACAGCCTACAATGGGACACCACAGTCATACACAAGGTACTACATCACAACATATGCCATCCTACTATGTCTGCATCCCAATAACTGACACATCTTTCTCTGCCCTCACACCTAGGACACAAACTACCATGACAGACACAACCTCATGCTAAGCTATCACACCTTTACAGACCTTGCACACAGTCAGTATCACACTCATTCCACCTCACATAGGTGGTATTGCACTGAGTACATGTGTGTGCACATTGTGTCATAGGTAGGTACTACACTATTGGGCCGGGGCCTACAGCAGCCAAGCCATATGCTACCCTGCCATTTGACACGCATGTAATGTGATTACACTTGCTCCTGTCAAACGGATACACAGAGGTGACTCACAGGGCATATTACCTATCTCCATAACATTCATCAGGGGTATGTATGACATGTACTAATGATGAGCCATGTTTATTAATGCTGGGTAGTTTAGTCCAGAGTATGGCATATTTGTGTATAGGAACCTGTACCTCCAGCATGTGCTGTTCAGTGCGTTGACATGGATTAGGGCCCTAGGTCATGTAGCCCAGAGGGACTGTGAGGTGTTGTCATGGTGGTTGGCCAACTGCTATGGGTGTGACATACCTCTGTATGTCTGGCAGTGGTAACCTCTGTGTATGATGTATGCAATGCACTCTAGCTGTGGTTTTGTGAGTCAGTCTGCATACGGCATGTGTTTGGGGCAGTGTCACTCTTTGTTAGGTATGTCTGTGGCCTTTCCACTTGCTGTGGTTGTCATGTGAAGTACATACCACATGGGGCATTGTGAGGAGTAGGGGGTACACTGACCTATATTTCCCTAGATGGCACACCTTTTGTGATGACACGTACCACACAGAGGGATTACAAGACTAGTGAGGAACTGTGATTATCAGAGGGGAGGCTACTGTACACCATGTCCTATGTTCCTTTCTGACACCTTCAGTGCTGGACAGGCAACCACCTATCTGGTAGTTAGTGTGTAAAGTGTTTTGGAATGGGGTATGGTACTACAGTATCAACACTGGTGTTCAGTCCATGCCTTGGTCACCCGGCACCTGTTGCAGTACATCTGACCCGTGTCTCCCTCTCTCACTCTCTCTCTCTCTATATATATATATATATATATATATATATATATATATATATATATATATATATATATATATATATATATATATATATATATATATATATATATATATATATATACATATATACACACACATATATATATATATATACTATATATATATATATATATATATATATATAGTTGCTCTCTCTCTCGATATGCTGCAATGATATAATTGCATGTGTGGACAGCAAGTACAGGCTGCTTTTGTAGGTATCTGCACATGTGCATGTGATGGCCTCTGCACCAATTGGTGCCCACCATTTAGTAATTGCATGCAGCCTGCTGTGTGCTAATTGCAGTTCTCACTGTGATTTCAGGACACTGCTATAAAATGATAGGTTAGGTAGGCATAGGCCTTTCAGTTTTCCAAGGTGGGGACCATGCTTGTTTGCTTTGGACACTGTTGTGTGAGTCAGAAGGTTGGTATATGTCTCATATCTTAAGCTGGGCTGTAGACAGTGAAATGCATGTTGTACTGAAACCTGACTGTTGCTTCTTCCAGTACACTCTTCTCAGTGTGTCAGTTTACTCACACCTCCTAAGGCTAACACTGGATACATGGGAGTATGTACTTTGTTTTAGAATTAGGAAATTAACTAGCATACAGCAGTGGTTATTCCAATGTATTGCTCTGGCTTTCCTATATTCTCTTCACATTCACTCCTTGTAATGCATGTTATATTTCTGTCTGTCTTCAAATGTATTGCTCTGGCTTTCGTAGTTTCCCTTTACATTCACTCCTTGTAATGCATGTTACATTTCTTTCTTGAAATGTATTGCTCTGGCTTTTGTATTTCCCCTTTACATTCACTCCTTTTAATGCATGTTATATTTCTGTCTTGAAATGTATTGCTGTGGCTTTCATATTTTCCCTTTACATTCAGTCCTTTTAATGCATGTTATATTTCTTGCAGCACCAAGTTATTGTATATCTGCTGTGGCTTAGTGGTATGTTTGCAGACTGGTGAGTCCAAGGTGTGGGGCTTGAGACTGACAAGGATATTTTATTTTGCTGCTGAGCAGTACAAGGGCCTTGTCATACAGAGTGACTAAGGCACTTTTAAGCAGTTGTAAGCAGGTTTGCGTGAGTTTGCGTGGCGCTTAGCGATGCTTAGCTAAGCGCACACAAGCTCACACTCACGGAAAGCGCTGCCAAAGTCTGGGCAACTGTATTTAGCTGGGTAAAGCGCTGTTACACTCTGGGCAACTGTATTTAGCTGGGCAGAGCACTGCTTGAATCCTTATATCACATCAAAATAGTCAAATCATAGCATTCCACATAACCTGCTGGTAAAGGCCCACAGGACAAGATTTGTGTTATGGCATTCATATTTTCTCTTTACATTCACTCACAGTAATGCATGATATATTTATTACAGCACCAAGTTATTGTACATCTGCTGTGGCCCAGTGGTAATCCATGCAGTCTAGTGTGTCCAAGGTCTGGGGTTCGAGACTGACAGGGGTAATTTATTTTGCTGATGAGCAGACTACAGGCCTTGTCATACAGAGTGACTAAGGCACTTTTAAGCAGTTGTAAGCGGGTTTGCGTGAGTTTGCACGAAGCTTAGCTACACTTATCTACGCTTAGCTAAGCGCACACAAGCGCACACATGCTTACAACTGCTTAAAAGTGCTTACTCCCGCTAATATCCGCGCTATTTTCTTTTAAAGAAAAGAAAATGGGGAAATAGGAAAGTGGTGAAAAAGGGGGCATAAAGAGGGTAGGACAGTAGGCAAACAAGCTCGGGATGTGCAGGAAGGATGTAGGGAAGGCCCATAACTGCCCAATTCTTTACCAGCAACAGCTGTGCATATGTTAGAAATTTAGAGTGAGATTTGAAACTTTCACCCCTGAGAGAGGAGTGAGGACAACAAAGTATGTTGTAGAGCCAATTGTAGTCATCAGTTTACATGTCCAGCAGACAGGTGTGCGAAATGGCCAACTATGTATGGGGCGTAATTTTTTTGTGGGAACAGAGTGTCCTTTTTTTTTTTTTTTTCAGGTGAGAGTGGAATGTGAGGTACAGAAAGTAGGTATATTTGGGGAGGTAGGTTGGGGAGGTTAACAGACAAGACAAACAAGACGCATACAGGGGCGGAGTATGACACATGTGGGGGTAAATGCAATTGATGGGGACGGATGTTTGGATATCGCAAGCCCATGAGCCCACAGATGGCAACAGTGGAACTGATATCCCCACCCATGGGCAGTTACCACTGTGCCTTCACAGCCCAGGCCGGGGCTGTGCTGTGGGCTGGATAGGACAGGCAGGCACACCTGTGAGTTGCACCACTCTTGCCTCGAGCTGGCGTAGGGGATCAGTCACGGAACACCTGATCTCACTACGCACCACAGACCGGACCCTTTGGAGGGTGAGTGGAGGCTCTCCTCCGGCCACGCTTGCAGAGGGGGGATGAGCCCCATCCCCTGCAGCGCTTCCACCTGAAGGTGACACAGGGCCACCGGAGGAGGAGGTCCCGGCCTGGGCACTGGTGCCAGGTGCACTCGCCAGTTGAGGTGGGAGAGGTGGGTCCGCTGGTACCTGCCTTCCCAGTTGTCCTATGTTTAGCAGTATTTAATGGCATTTTCGGTTAGTAACAAACAACACTATTCCAAATTAGTTGTAACAGCATGCATTAGTATTCCCATTCACCAAACACACATGGATTCCAAAAGTTGAACAGCAAGCATAACACATGCATATTTAGGACAACAGTGGACATTCCAACAGCATGCAGGGTTGATTGGTGGCAACAGGCCATCAGGTTTGGATATGTGAACAGGGCACATGCATCAACGTACATGCAGATATGTATAAACCAACAGGACAAATGTCCATGGGAATTAATTGTGAATACACATACCCGGTTTGGTGTGAATAGCATCATTTGTGAACATAAGGTAGGGTGATAAAATATTACATTAACAACTTAAAATACCTATACGTATACTATACATTCCTACTAGATGCAGATATATATCCCCTACATGTATTAGTACAGTTTCCTGTATGTAACCTTACAAATGTTGGTGATGGAGATGTTACTGCAACATTAATATACATTCCATTTGTATTCATCCTGCTACATTTGAACAGTTACGTACAGTTCTAGCAGCACACTGACATTTGTGGGATCACAAGCACAAGCTGCTCATGTACTGGATAACAGGTAAATACTATACATGACACAGTTGAGGACTATAAATATTCTTCTGACATACTGACATTCCCATCAGCCAGTTTATATGGGCCTAGACAACTGTGGGTGTTCAGCATTTCATACAACCATACTATCTCCATAATGCAAGGGTACAACAACATATCCGAAATGTGGGACGGACACAGTCCAGGTATTGTACTTTATTAAAACATTTCACTCTTTAGTTGTGGCTGTCTCATTCATTTCATTATATCGTGCATGCAGTATACCTTTATTACAGACTTCAAGGTCTTTCTCACACTCTCTCACTTATTTTATATTTACATGTCAGGATGGTAATTAATTCTAGGCTTTATTAACATTTATTACTGGGTTACAACAATCCTTTCCAGCTGACTCACTTATTTCATATGACAGTATATACAAGGATGTATTCAATACTTGTCTGTCCTTTATTGATAGATTAGAACACTCATTTTCAGGCTGAAGCAGTTATCTGATATTACAATACAGGTGGGAACTCTGTTTGAGACATGTTTACTCTTTATTAATGGATTACAATACTCCTTTTCAGGCTGCATCACTTATCTGATCTTAGAATACTAGCAGAAGCTTTATTCTAGGCTTATTTGACCTTTATTACTGGGTTACAACACTGAACTCATTTACAGGCTGTCTCACTTATATTCTATAATAATACCAGCTGAATAATTACTAACCTGCCTGGTGGTGCAGCCTTACCAGCCTATCAGCATAGGCTTGCTGATTCACGGAACGAACACCTGCAGCTGTAATATAAATGAAGGGATATTGGAACATACCTATCTATACTATAGGCTAGGATATAATTTCTTACATACTTAATTACATGTATACTTACTCAGTAGTGGGGCATTGGGCATTTGACGGGCCTCCTGAATCCATCAGTTCAGTTGGTCCCCTTTTTGACGCTTCAGGTCTGCATGGTGGTGATGGACCTGTTCACCAGTCCTCAGAATGCCTGTGGCACTGGCGAGATCATGTGCCAACTGGTTCCATGCCTCTGCCTTATACGCACCCCATTGAACCTGGCCCTGCATGAGTCGGCCTTCATGATGATGGGCTAGGAGCCAAACCATATATTTGGACTCCTCAATGCCCCACCTTTGCGCTCTAAAGTGATTTCCCTCTCCAACACCTGCCATCCTGACTGCAAATGGGTACCACAATCAGTTATAGTGTGTATTCCCGCCTATGGAACTTATATATGCCGGTTTTCCCACACTTATTTGTGATTGGCTGTTTTGGAAATTTCTCAGCTAAGAACAAACCTGCTTTGTCATGGTTATATTTTCATTCATTCCTATATGTATGGTAATACTGGATTTCTAGGTACAAGTGTCATGGCTTAGTGGTTCAGTGCTTTGACTATGGTGCACAGTATCCCGGGTTCAACCCTTGTCATTGCTTTTTTATTTTACTACTGTCTAGACAGGCTAGGAGGCGTGTCTGTGTAAAGGTGACTTTGCTACACATTGCCCAACATTGCCCGTCGGTAAGCTGGTTGGCGCACTGCGCAGCTCAGCGCAAACGGCTTACGCTGGGTAAAGCGTTATTTAGTTATGTGCAGTCATATTAAGCTGGGTTCAGCACTGTTTGGCTACGAGCACTCAATTTAAGCTGGGTAAAGCACTGCTTGGCTACGGGCACTCATTTTAAGCTGGGTAAAGTGCTGCTTGGCTACAGGCACTCATTTTAAGCTGGGTAAAGTTCTGCTTGGCTATGGGCACTCATTTTAAGCTGGGTAAAGCGCTGCTTGGCTATGGGCACTCATATTAAGCTTGTTAAAACACTGCTAAGCTATGGGCAATTATGATCCTTTTTATATATACATAATATAGGTTTTATTCAGAAATACATGGGTCATTTCATTACATTTTACTTAAATTAAATTTATATATATCAGGGAATTGTTTCATACTTATTTAAAGAAAAATGGAGGGGGATGTTGTGGGGCTCGAACCATGACTACCTATTCTTTGGGCGACGTCTTTACCGCTATGCTATTTCTACTTTGCTTAATTTGCATATGTAGATCTTATATGCTTTTCAATGTCATATCTGCTAACTGTGGATGAACGAAGGGCATACCCGCGCAAACGAGCGCAAATGCGGGCAAACATATTGGAAATTATAAAAAAAAATTGGAACGGTTATTTTTACTTTTTAAACACTTTCACTAGGGTTTAGTCTGTGGGGCTGTTTGGTGTTGTGTTTCTTGACATTTCGGCGGACTCGCTCGTGGGTGTTTACTATCAGGACTCTAACTCTTCTGGGGGCCTGTCCCTCTGCAGTACTCGGCAATCGGACATGCCCCCTACTTTCCTACACGGACCATGTTAGACTAGAGTATGAGTCAGCATGCCCTCATGAATATGCATGGCATGCTGACATCATGCCGTTCAACTACAGCTTCCATGTAAGACTTATTTCGTCTTACACGGAGGATTGCTGAATCCGGGGGAATGTCTTTCTTCTCAGAAGAAAAATCGTTCAGAACTTTCTCTAATGGAAAATTAAGCATCTTAGAAAATTGCAAAATCATCTGGTTGTTAAATGCAGGTATAAAAGTGCTAGTATAAGTAACCATTTCAAATGAAGAATCACAAGAGAAGAAATCCAGCAGCTCATCTACACTTGCAGATGCACTGTCTTCATTAACTGACATACTTTCACCATTACATTCAGAGTAATTAGCCAAGGGCAGCTTTCTTATTAACTTAAACACTTCTGCTTGCTCTAGGTAGAGCTGTTGGTATAAACTTTAAACCATACTTCAAAACAGATATTTCAGTTTCACTTAAATCAACCCCAGGTAAATTCATAATACAATTATTCAAATCACATCTTTTTATTCTGCTAACTACTGTGCAAACATGTTTAAAATCAATATTTAGTCCTTTTATTTTTGTTGTTTGAACTGTTGAATGTCTCTGTTACCTTCATACCATAGTTTAAAGCTGTTTTGTTGATTGTAGCCATTCTGCTGTCTTCCCTGTTGTTTCCCTTCGCCCCTAAATGTATTATTTATGTAATTAGGTTGTTGTGGAGCAGGCAAAGGTGGATAGTCTGTATTTTCATTATCAGAGCCTGCAGAAGTATTAATTCCATCTGTGGAGGCAAATGAGACATTTTGGTATTTCTTAGATCTCCCAGAAGCATTTTTAAAGCCTCTGGTACCATTTTGATTGGTTACCTTCTTGAAAGCCAAACCAGAGTCATAGTCTCTGATGTATCTTTGTAACTTATTGATTTTGCATTGTATAATTTCACTAGAGCTTTGCTCTAACTTGATATTTAAAGTTAGAACCACCCAGCTGCCCAGATAATTCATCACAAGCAGCTGCAATTTCTGCATTCACTTTAAGCTGCTTTAGAGTGTCTCATTCTATCAGTATAAGCATCCATTCCCTTACACACCTATGGGAGGCAGCAATCCATCTTTTCTCAAACTCTAGTTCAGTTACATCAGAGGTATCAAAGGCAGCAGAAGGATTCTTTACAAAACGTAACCCCCTAGGGGTAATGTCTATATCCAAATATCTCTGCAAGCCTAGAATATTATAATGTAAGGCATTTTCTCTAAACAGCAGCCGTTCAAGTGACTCTAAGTTAGTATGGTCAGCTGTTGACAAATGTCCTGTATTAGCCTTACCCACTTCATTAAAAGGGTTAGTAGATCTTTTCCCTCTTCCTTCTTCTAACAGACATTCCCAAGTTTTAACAGGGTACTCGGCTCCATCTGAGTTTCACAAACTGAACAAAAAGTAACAGAAACAGATGCATCATCTCAAAATATACGTGCCAATTGTTGCAGCAATCCACTGGCCATCTCTCACCATATAAAAAAAAACACCAAGCAAGTGTTAAAACACACCAGACTACAAAGCCAGTGAAAAAGATGCCACCAATCTTGTATTAAATAGTTTAATCTTTGTAGAACTGTAAATATCTCTTTTAAGAAAAGTAGAAATATTAAAGACATGGTGGTACACAATGGATTTGTTTCACTTGGTGAAAAATTAAACTTACAGGTTGGTGAATGTGGCACCTTCCCTTGTGGAAGGTGTTTGGCTTGCTCCAACATTACTAAATGTTTTGAAAAAATAAATGGTGTAAAATTCTGTTCCACTTCTGCGTTTTCATATGTAACTAAATCAGTGGTATATGCTCTGTCTTGCCCCTGTGATTTGTTTTGTATAGGGGAGACTAAAAAAATATTCAAGCAATTCAGAAACAGATGAAGTGTTAATGAAAAAGAAATTATTATACAAAGAAACTTTATATATTTTAAAATTTAATACACAATCTCCAGCAGGTCTAAATAGTGAATGTAACTGGAGAGTGTTTCTTTAAAATGTATATATGATTATTTTAATTGATGGTTGATTAGTTAGATGATTTTTTAATTAATTGTATTTAAGCAAATATATGTGCGTGCATATATATGGATGCATGGTGTGGCATATTTTGTAACTCCAGGAAGGCTGTGCCGAGGCGCCAGAGTGTTATTCACTGTGAATAAACTATTTAATACAAGATTGGTGTCATCCTTTTCGCTGGCTTTGTAGTCTGGTGTGTTTTAACACTTGCTTGGTGTTTTTTTATATGTTTTCCAAATATTTCAACTAAGAATACTAAGTACCCAATACAGCTGTCACCCCAGGATTTAAACATCAAATTAATCTTTTTTTATGATGTCTTCTGGACACCCTGCAGAAACACAAAGCCATGATTTACCAGGAGAGTTTGCAAGGGGTAAATTAATCCAGAGGTGATACACAAATTTAGAGATTGTCTTTGTGCAGAGCAGATCTGGATCTAGGTTGCAGAACTGTGTGACAAGATAACAGGAGTTATTTCCTCAGCAGAAGAAGAGGGCTGCATGTGTTACCAGATAAGAGATTTTGCAAGCCTGTTATATAGTGACAAATTCTGGATAATTCAGCTAGTTGATGGAACTGGGTTGTACATTGCCTTCTGGTGGAAGTGTCTGGGGAGAGTACCTACAATGAGGCTGCAAAGCCTTCAATATGGTTATGTAGCACCTGTCCCATTTACATATGGCTGGCCCACCATCTAGGATGTCCAAATATTCTGCAAGTGCAACACATAAGCCATCTGATACATGCTGACGTCTCAAATTATTCTAAATCTGTACTTGCATCACAGTTCATTTATTGTTATAATGATTTTGGATATATTTGACTCTTTCATGTGTTTGATTTGAAATAAAAAAGTAATATGACATTCAAACAGCAAAGTTTAAAATGAAGAATGGAAACAAAAATCTAAGAAACATGAATCTGGGTGTTGGGAGGATGCATCTCTACATAGCTTGAAAAAAAAGATTCTGAAGTGCTTATTGCTCTGCATTATAAAGTGTATGAAATTATGAGCAGTTTCTTTTCATAATGTCATTTTCTTATCAGTTATAGTAAAGTATTTATTACTAATGTCTCTGATGTTCTTCATGGAAAGCCAATCACTGCTTTTACTTGTTTTACTTAATGCCTAGTATATTGCTACTCTTTGTACAGTTTTAGTTCTCTTGCTGTGAATTCATCTGCTGTTCCCGGCTGGTGGTTACTGCTAGCCAGAAGAAACTAGTGCTTCTATTGGCTGGTGTTCTCTGTTGAGGGCTTTTTTTTGGTTACTCTCGTCTTGCTGTCTAAATCAGGTAGTTTAACAAAGTACGGCAGTGACCACTGGGCTGTGGCAATATACACTGTACAGATGCAAGCAGCTTGCCCGTCCTGTGTGTTTGTGTTCCACCTGCTTCCTATAGTGTATTAGTGGAACCAGTAAGGGCTCAATAGTGCCTGTAACTGCTCAGTTTGCTGTAGTGTATTAGTGGAACCCATAAGGGCTCATGAGTGTCTGTAGCTGCTCAGTTTGCTGTAGTGTATTAACGGACCCCATAAGGGCTCACAAGTGCATGTAGCTGCCCGGCTTGCTGTAGTGCATTAGAGAAACCCATAAGGGCTCACAAGTGTCTGTAGCTGCTCAGTTGGCTGTATTGTACTAGTGGAACCCATAAGGGTTCATGAGTCCCTGTAACTACTCAGTTTGCTGTCGTGTATTAGTGGACCCCCATAAGGGCTCACAAGTGCATGTAGCTTCTTAGCATGCTGTAGTGTATTAATGGAACCCATAAGGGCTCATGAGTGTCTGTAGCTGCTCGGTTTTCTGTATTGTACTCTTGTGTAGTTGTCCTTCAGTGTTCATATATTCACAGTTCCCATCCTAGACATTAAGGCCCCTTAGTTTGTGAGGGGGGGGGGGCAGCATAAGACACACCTTCCCCACAATTGTACTCATCCTTACTTTCACTAATAGTAAAGTCTGTGTATTCCTCAATAATTCATCTAATTTAGTTACATATAGTTTATTATAGCAATAACCCACGCCTGGGTGTGGGTAATGCTGGATTTACCCACGGTTGGCATGGTTTGGTCACAAGGGCGAAGCCTGAGTGGCCAAACAAAGCCAACCATGGGTAAATCCAACATTACCCACACCCAGAAGTGGGTTATTGCTATTATACAATGACATTATTTGGCATTGTATAATGCCTCCTTGCTGACCTTCCGCAGCTGTCTGGTATTCCGCGGAAGTTCTGATGTACTGCACATGCGTATGCCTATGCAGTACATCAGAACTGTGGGCAAAAGCAACGGAGAAAGCAAGATCTCCGTTGCTTTTTACAAACTGTTTTCGCTATGTTAAATGGGTTTAACATAGCGAGACAGCTTTAAAAAAAGACGCGGATAATCTCCGTTGCTTTTTTTTAAAGCTGTCTCGGTATCTCAAACCCATTTAACATAGCGAGACAGTTTTGAAAAAAGCAACGGAGAAAGCAAGATCTCCGTTGCATTTTACAAACTGTTTCGCTATGTTAAATGGGTTTAACATAGCAAGACAGCTTTAAAAAAAAGCAACGGAGAATCTCCGTTGCTTTTTTTAAAGCTGTCTCGGTATGTTAAACCCATTTAACATAGCGAGACAGTTTTGAAAAAAGCAATGGAGAAAGCAAGATCTCCGTTGCTTTTTACAAACTGTCTCGCTATGTTAAAGGAGTTTAACATAGCGAGACAGCTTTAAAAAAATTTTAAAGCTGTCTCGCTATGTTAAACTCGTTTAACATAGCGAAACAGTGTGAAAAAAGAGTTATAGTAATGGAAAAAGTCCGGGCGACCGGACCTTTTTCCATTACTATAACTCTGATTTACAACGTGCACACTGACCAATCAGCGTGCATGTTTTTTGAATATTAATGGGGGGGAGTTGTATAATCTGTATTTTGTGTCTCCCTGCATAAATTAAGTCATCTTTAATTTGCCAGCCTAAACAATCGGTATTCTCAGACAGTGTAAACTTCCTATATACTCACAGATAATGAAGTCATGCTCAACACTAATTTTGTCTGTGAGAGGTGCTAAAATGTAATTAAACTACTGTCTTCCCTCTCCCCACAGAATGGCCTGTAAAAAGCACATGCCTCCACCACAACTTAAAAATATCATTAGAATGTCAAGTACGTACTAAAGACTCTTACAACTAAGACAGGATTCTCAGTGACAATCCAACATCCCATTTCCTTCATGGACACCTAGAGCAAAGAGTCACCATGAGTCTAATCACTTCATATTTACCACTCTGTATCTCTGTAATAACAAAGATATTTTACTAAGGTAACTGTAGTTGGGCACATAGATTCCCATCTCACAAGGGTGGAATATGATAGGGTTACAATGATTTGTCTTTCAGGTGCCAGGATCTCTGACAGTTTTCAAATTTTTAGTAATATTTTTATATTATCTTTGATCTGAGGAGTTTTGTATCTGCTGTATAATTTAAAATAGTTTTTTGCTCTTTTCTTTTTGTAAAGTTTATTTATGATGGTGGACTTTCACGTATTCCATGTGGGATTGAATGACTTTTGGCAGCTATGGCTATGGTTCCATATTTATCAAGGGCCATAATGCCTCAAGGTAGATTCCCAGAGACCCACAAATTGAAATGATAGAACTCCAGGTCATCCTAAATAGGCCAAACTATCTACTTGTATCCTCAGGTAGTGTAAAAATTACCTTATGATCTCAGATAACAAACTCTTCCAGGACACCGTCCATGCCACCGATGATCATGTAAAATTCCTAACTACACTAAATGACCTTTCTATTAATATGAATTATATTGGGAGATTTTAAATAACCCCTAAGTAATCTGGAGTACCTATACCTCCAATGTATGGTTATTTGATGTGAGGTATTGCCAGCTATGCTGGAGAGAGTAGGGCAGTGCATGTGTAAAATATGCCAGTATAGCTAGCTGGAGCTTTGCAAAGAGTTTTATGTTATCTGTATGACAACTGATTTGTACAGATGCTTGTGTTAAAATGTATTTGTAAAGTTGCTTGTGTTAAAAATGTATTAACAGTGGGTCCTGCTGGACAGAAATGAAATATACATGTATGTCAGGCTGTATTGTGGTAACTGCTGAATTGTATATATGCCATTTGAAGATACTGGAAAGGAAGATGTTAAGCTCAGCCCAGCCTACCTTAAGACAAATAGGTTGAAATTAAATGACTTTGTTTAGGTCATAAAGATTTTATCTCATATGCCTAAATGCACAATGTCTGGTCTGGGATCATGCTATTATTGTCCTTGGTGGTGAACTAATTTCTACCATGGGGTGTCAGAGAATGGTTGGTTAGTCTCAGTTAGTTATTGAGTACAGCTCCCACTTTGGAATGTAGAGACCCCAGATGTTCCTAATTAAGATGATCATGGGCTTAAATACCCTGAGATGTCAAGACAGGCTGGAAACCCTTTCCTTTTCCCTTTATTCAGTATCTTTTAGACTCTTGAAGGTAGATCTGTGCCTCAGAGACCCAGTTGTCCTGGATCTCTTGTGTTCATAGGTTCATAGGTTGGTACTAGGCTATCGGCCCTAGGACCTATACAAGCCTAGCCATATCAATTCCCTGGCTATTTCTTCCTAGAATATTTACTTCCCTGGTCCCCTGTCTAGCAGGGCGACTGACATTATCCCCGGGGTGAATTTCCTATCTGCCATCCAATCATCAAGGTTCCTTTTGAAGAGGGCCAAAGACGCTCTCAGCTTGACATGTATGGGCAGTCTGTTCCAGAGTATGGGGAGTCTCTGAGTCGGGAACCTATCCCTCCAGCATGTTTTGTTCATTGTGATGACCAGGTTTAGATCCCTGGAGTGTGTAGCTCTGAGGGATTTGGATTTCTTTAAATGTAGCATGTCCAACAGCACTGGGTTTGACATGGCCTTGTATGTTAAGCAAAGACCACCTCTGAGTAGGCGATATGCGACAGAGTATAGCTGGAGTTTTTTTAGATGGTCAGCATAGTGCATCTGCTTTAGGCCTGTGATTCATTTAGTGAGGTATTTCTGTGGCCTTTCCAATTGTTGCAGATGTCTTTTGAGGTACATACCAAATGGGGCACTGCACTCTATAATGGGTCTAATGAGGGATGAGTACAGTGGGACGATGACCACCTTTTTTCTTGATGAGAAGCCCTTAGTGATGAGGTGTGCCACATAGAAGGATTTCCTGACTGTTGTGGCTATGTGGTTATTGAAAGTGAGACCACTGTCCACCCGTGTCCCTAAGTCCCTTATCACACTTTCGGTGTTTGGTGTACTGCCACTTATGTGATAATTCATAGGTACATGTTTTTTCCCAAAGGGGATAACTATACATTTCTTGGCATTGAGCTTGAGCCCATGGCTCTGGCACCAAGCATCTGTTTCTGTAAGGCCCTTTTGTAAAATATCCACAGCATTTGGGGATTCAATAATGGCTCACAGTTTGCAGTCATCTGCAAAATTTGTTAGCCAGAGTCCCTTAGTGCTGGCCTGTACTTCAGAGAAGTAGATGTCAAACAAGAGCGGTCCCAGGACTGAACCCTGAGGTACTCCGCTTGTCACTTGTCTGGAGCTGGATTTTGAGTCGGCTACTTTTACAGTGTCGGTTCTGTCAGTAAGCCAGTTGGCAACTCATGGAGTGATGTAGGGATTAATGACCAGCTTAGTAAGTTTATCTATGATTTCAGAGTGGGGAATGGTGCTGAAGGCCTTAGTGAGGTCCAGATAGGCTGTGTGGACCACCTTACCCTCGTCCATGGCTCTGGAGACTGATTCAAAGAAGTCAATCAGGTTGAGACAAGATCGTCCCTTTACAAAACCAAACTGGGCGGGGTCCAGTGTTTGAAGGTTGCCAATGTCTTTGTTTATAAGTTCCATGATAATGCATTCCATGGCTTTGCAGATCAGGCTCGTCAGACTGATGGGACAATAGTTCCCGGGATCCAAGGTGGAGCCCCCTTGTTGAGTGAGATAACTGTAGCTGTGCGCCACTCATTGGGCATGAAGAATGAGGTGAAGCTATGATTAAACATGACACTTAGGTGAGGTGCCAGTTCATTTTGTAGTTCATGTAGTACACACCCCGGGATTTTAGTCTGGTCCCATGGATGCTGTATTCTTAGCTTTGGAGAGTGCATTTTTTACCTGTGTGGCCATGAGTACCAGAATTTGGCAATCTTTTGGTATTGAGATGGGCCCTTTATAGGGTGAGAGGAGAGTGAAGTTGGCACTGAATTGATCTGTCAGGATATTGGCAATATCCTTGGGATCATTATAGTTAATGCCATTCTGTTGTAACTCAGAGTAGATCTGAGCATTGCCATTTAGATTCTTGACATAACTATAGAATGCCTTGTGGTTGTCCTTGGAATCTTTGGCAATTTTATTTTCATAACTAGCTTTGGAGGATTTTATGAGGGATCTCAGCTTCTTACTGAGGCTGGTAAGGGAGATTTTTGCATCCTGGGATTTTCCTCTTTGCTGCAACAGTTTCTTCCTTCTGTTGTATAGTTTGTTTATGGCAGGGGAATACCAGATTGAGTTCCTTATTTTGGAGGAGACCATCTTGGTTCTGTTTGGAATGGCATGATTCATGCACGAGTGGATGTGCTCATACAGTGCCTTAGTGTAGGATTCAGCGATTGAACTTCCAGTTCCTGTCTGTATGGGTGGCATGAAGTCTGTCACTTCTGACTTGATTAGCATGAAGTTGGCTTTGGAGAAGTTTTTTATGGAGGTTTCCCTACTGGGGTGTGGGTGCGGGATGTGGACATCAAGGGTGATTAGCTTATGGTCGGACCTGTCCAACGAGGGGGTGACCACTGGTGTGGAGCATCGATCTCCCATGTTGGTAATGACCAGGTCTAGGATATTTGAGCCCCTGGAGGGACTATGGATTAGTTGGTCCAGGGCGTTGGAATTTATGAATTCCAAGAATCGTTGGGCAAAGGTGTTGGTACCCGAGTAGTTTTCCCAATTAATGGCAGGGTAGTTTAAATCACCCAGTATTAGGGTGTTTGGTTGAATCTTAATATTGTCTAGTATGTTTAGAAAGGTGTGGTAAAAATCTTGGGGCATGGTGGGGGATCTATAGCAAGCTACAATTTGGAATGCAGTCTTACCTAGTGTTAGTTGCACCTGTAGAATTTCAGATGCATTGTGTTGGGCAGCTAGTCTGGAAGTGTGAATATCCTTGGTGAATATGGACACTCCTCCGCCTTTAGTGCTTTGGTCCTGGTTTGGTGGCCAAAAAGTGTGGTAAGAGTTGTAGCCTGGTATTGCAGGGGTGCTCTCTGGAGCCTTGAACCAGGTCTCAGTTACTGCACAGATATTGATGTTCTCCATTTTTAGGAGTGCCTCGAGAGAGTGCATTTTGAGGTTTAGACTTCTAGCATTGAACATCATTACCTTCAGATTTTGCATGCTTATATCTGTTATGGTGGTGATTTTGTCCTTTGAGCCTTGCCTAAAAAAGGCACTATAGGGGTGGCAAGAGCCTTAGCCAGTAACCTAAATCCCAGGGGTGACAGGTGCAGACCATCTCTGGCAAAGCATTGTGATTTGTCGATCATGTTGTCCCAGGCAGACAGATACTGGATCCCCTTTGAATGACACCGGAAATTTAGCCAATTGTTGAAGTCAATCATTTTGTCCTTATACTGTGGTATCATTCTGAGTGAAGGCAGGATACTGCTCAGGGCTAGGGTCATACCTGCCTGGGGCACATGATCCAAGAGCTCTTTCATGTCTCTTTTTATGTAGTCCAGGGAGGTACATCTCAAGTCATTCACTCCAACATGGACAATGGCAGAGTCGTATTTGTACTTGCTGTGGAGTGACTTGAGTGCATGCGTTATGTGGTGGATCCTGGCACCTGATAGGCAGCTGACAGTAATTTTCTCCTTTTTCAGCCTAGTGAGTGGGACATCAGTGTGCCTGACTATAGAGTCACTTAAGACTAAAGTGTTTGGTACATTGTCTTGCCTTAGGAGCTGTTGTTTGGTAGCACACTGTTGATTTGAGGTATGTGTCACTTTAGTTGTGATTGGTGTTTGTTTGCGTTTCAGCTTCGGAGGTCCTTGTTGTTTGGGCAGGTTAATGTTAAGGGCCTCCACATAAGTGGTTTTAGTGTTACTATGTCTGGATGTTGGTGCCATGAGTTTTGAAGGGCTATGTGTTGCTTGAGGTGTAGTGCAGGTGTTAACCTTCTTCTCTTGACTGTCTTGCACAATCTTGCCTGGAGAGAAATTTGCTTCCAGTTTGGCTATGTAAGTGCATCTCTCACAGGTTGTAGTGCTGGGTAGTAGGAGGAGAGGGTTGTCTGAGTACATGAGGCAATTGCTGCATTGCCCCAGTATGCCCAGATTCCCCAGGTGGGCAGAATAAATCACCGGAAGCTGACCCTTGGATATGCCTGGTTCAATGTTTCTTTTGTGAAGTACAAGAGCTGTCTTCCCTTACCTTAGCAAGGTACTTTGCAATTATAGGCTGTTTAGCGCTTATGATTAATTTCTCCTTATTAACAAGGAAAATTGAGTGTTTGTATCAGTTTAAGGCTTCCTAGTGCTTTCCAGCAGGTTTTAGAGCAAGTGCTAGTCACAGGGATTCAGATTTCAGTGCTACTACTGTGAAACCAGCTAGTTCTAAGGGAAATTTGAAGAGCAGACTTTCTGGCACCAGGAATACTTTAAAGTGCAACACTAATAAGCTAATAAAAGTGCAGGAGAGCAGAGAACTAGCAGATCTAAGGGAAAAAATGAAGAGCACCGCTCAGAAGCTTACAAAAAATCCTGGATAGAGCAAATCTGCATCTGGGCTACACTAGTTCAAGGAGAGTTAGGAACAGTATTTTCTTGTCTCCATAAGTCTAACAGTTCCATAGCTGTTAAAACCAGGGACTTATGTCTTAACTTGAAGACATCATGCAGTGCCTCCCTCACCAGTCAATCAAGATTTGGCAGTTCAAACAGAATCTAGATGATTAGATGACAATCTAAATTGCTTCTCTGCAACATTTACAGTATGCCTTGTTCTGTCCAGCAGCATGGATCAAACCTCTGTATTATCTTAAAACATGCAAGCACAGCTGCGTGTTTTTTTTCTATATTGCAGAAAATCTTTTTATCAACTGTTTAATTGTATAACTGCATAATTTTATAATGCACCTCTATTCTGCTTGCTGTGTTTTCCTCTCACAATGTTCACACAATGCCTTACTTGTGTGCATGTGTACCCCGGACTTACCTGTGTGCATGTGTGCACTGGTTGTTTACTACCTCAGCTCAATGGAGGGCCCCTTCATCTACTTTCCAGCCCATCCTCATCCAACCCTATTGGTGACACTTTTATACATCAATAACTTCTCCCATGTAAATCTCAGTTACCTCACAGGTACCTCAATGTCATACCAGCAAATTATAGTTGTTGCCCTCCAATCATTTAATAAGAGCCATTACCATTTTGAAATCCAAAATGTATATCAAATGCATCTGAAACAGACCTAATATATTATCTAGACAACAAATGCAACCCAAAAGAACTCTAATATTTGTAATTCCTACCTAGACTATATGATTGCATTAGTGAAATGTATAACATGTATTTTTTATTTTGTGCTTGTGTAATATAGGGAAATATTGCCAGCCCAAATAATTCTGTATCATTTGCGAATATTGATATGATGTATACAGAACTGTATGTTATATATTGAGCTAAAATGTAACAACAGCATGCCCTGCTCTTTTAGAACAGAAATGCATATAAACTATATACCTGTGCAAATATATGTTTTAACAGTAGAAACTAGAACATAAAAGGGTTAACTTGCAAAACTTTAAAAAAATAAGTTGATATTAGACTGCTTTATGATTGTGCTATAAAAGTTATCTCTTAGTTTCAGTTCAGTAGCAGACACAATATCTAGATCTAGAAGCTTTTGTAGTGTCTTGAAAGTTAAATAATTACTATGTTTCAAATGTAAAAGATGTTTTATTGCTTTATGACTTCCTAGCAGCTGCAAAGATCTGAGAGATATGTATTTCTCACACAGAGATGTTAAATTATGTTAGTTTCTGTTTAGCCTGGGAACTGAAGCCAGGAGACAAAGAGTGGCATTATCCAAGCTTATCCAGCAGTAATGTTTGATATTAATTTGAGAACTCTTTCAGAGAGAGACTGTGCATTTTGTATTTTGTCTTGGACCTAGCAAGAACATCCCCTCATCATCTTTATCTGCACTTGCCTTGCTGTTAGTAAGATTTAGGGCATAGTATCTCTCTTAGATATAGACAGGAATATAGTAAAAATTAGTCTAGATGTTTTCTGTATTTATTTGAGATTGTCCTATAATGTTGTTTTAAAATATTTCCTGTGATTTTGAACTCTGAAGTTACTGTGTTGATTGACTGGGTATTGTCTTGTTCTTTTATTGTTTATTATTAAATATATTTAAACCTATCTTTGTGGATGATATTTGTGAGACATGTTTAAGCTCTTAGTGTACTTGCATATGTATTTGGTGACACTGTACATGCTACTCCTAAATATCCCTGTTCTTGGTCAGACTACCATTTGGATTATAGTAACATTACACAGTAGGCTTGGACACCTTTTGTAAGGGCCTTATAGTAGCTGATAAGTAGGGGTGGGTGGCAGTGGAAACTACCTTTTAGTCTGGGCAGAAGAGGGCATAGCTAATAAACCTGTGCCAGCCTTCCCCGGGTGTTTGTGTGTGTGTTTGTTTGTATATAAACCAAATCTCAAAGTGTGCATGTGTCAGCTACTTGGGCAGTGACACAAAGCACTGGTTGGACAGAGAGGGTGCTGGAGGTATTAGCTTGGCCCTGCTGCATCTTAACCCTATAGTTGTGCCAGTGGGGAGTATTATTGGAGATCTGGAGAAACAGGGAGAAATCAGCCCCAGACTGACTGTGATCTCTGTATGCTCTTAAGGGAAATTGCACTTCACTGTGTGTGTACTTGTCATCCTCCCAGTGTATACATTCCCTAGCTGTTGCCAGTGGTGAGGATTGAGGCTCCTTGATTACTGGGCCAGTGCAGAAGTGTCACATATTAATTGGTGGACTTTGGTGGGATATCCACATCACATATTAATCGGTTGACAGTGGTGAGATAGCTACGTCACATAGTAATTGGATTGTAGTGGTGTGGATATTGAATTCCTGTAGCCTGTGCACAGTGGTCAGTGAAGGTGTTTGTTCTCTCAGTCAGCCACACAGTGAAAATTCAGAGTTTCACATCCCAATTGTTTTATTTTTTTCTGTTAGCTTAGTCAGGGAGAGCAGGCAAGCATGTCAGCAGAGGAGTATAGTAAGCTGACAAAGAACCAGTTGACTAATATGTGCCAGGCTAAAGGACTGGTGCATGCTAACCTGACTTGACAGAAGTTATTGTAGCTTTGGGCACAGCTGCAACTCAGACCAGTGATCAGGAGGACAACCAGGCTGGCCTTGGAGATGTACATCTCTCAGAAAATGGACAGCTCAACCTTTCCACAGAGGACTTAAAAATCCATCTGGAGTTAAAAACACTTGAGCTAGAGGCCAAGTGTTTAGAAATAAAAGCAGCAGAGAGACTGAGACGTCTAGAGGCTGAGAAAAATGATAAACTGTGATGTCTAGAGGTGGAGGAGAAGGAGAGGCAGAGGCAACATGAAAAGGAGATGCTGACTCTTTGCCAGAGTCATGGAGGTAATGGGGAAGGGAGTAACCGAACCCCAAAATCAAGAAAGCTCAGCAAATTTCTCCCACAATTTACAGAGGGGGATCATTTTTATAGTTTCATTTATATGTTTGAGAGGATATGTAAACAATATAATGTTGACCAAGGGCTCTGGGCACAGTTCCTGACCCCCTTGCTCCATAGCTGTAACTGCTATTTCTAAATTGTCTGATACTGATTGCTTAAATTATAATATTGTAAAGAATTGTCTTTTAGAATGCTTTAACACCTGAAGCTTATAGGAAAAAGTTTCATGAGCATAGAAGCAAGGCAGATGAAAGTGTGTGTGAATATGTTGCTGAACTAAGCACTTATTTTAATAGGTGGGTGAGTGGGTGTCAGATCACCACTTTTGAAGGGCTGACAGACCTTTTGATGAGGGAACAAGCCCCTAGCACTTTGCCTGAGGACATGAGAATCTGGTTAGATGACAGACAATGGAATACTGCAGATGAGTTGGGGAAGAAGAGAGACCTATACCTAGCAAGCAGGGCATCACTGCACAGGAAAGAGACACCCAGTGCTGCTCATGGGTCTAATGAACCCATGGTGGGCAGCCCAGACTGCTCCAACAGAGTCCACCAGTAGCAGGGGAAGCCAATAGTCCAGGTACATGTCCAGTACCAAGGGTTAAATGTTTTAAATGCAACCAGTGGGGCCATGTAGCATATAGATGTCCACGGAGGCAAGGTGGTGAACAAAAGGTGGGAGAACCAGTAAGTTGGAATGACAAAATGCCAGCAGTAATTTGTCTGGAGACAACAAGGGTACCAAACTACCACAAGAGGTTATACCCTGTCTTAGTGGATGGCAAAGAGGCCACTGCTAAGAGAGACAAAGCCTATGAACTAACATTGTGAAGCCTGCAATGGTTACACAGGAGCACTACTTAATTGGACAGTCTACTCCAGTCAGAGCTTTTGGAGGGACCCCATTCCAAATACCTTTGGCTAGGGTTCATTTTGACCGGGATGGTGGAAAAGGAAGCCAGCAAGTAGGTGTGTTTGATGATATCCCTGTAGATGTCCTGATAGGGAATGATTTTGATAATGCAGTACCATGTGTGCCTGCAGCTACACACAGTCAGGCTTGGAGACAAGCATGTGGGTCTGATAGCTTGGGGGAGACCCAGACAGACCGCATACTTGCAGCCAGGACTGGTGAGCTGGTTATTTCAAGGAGGAAGCTACACTGTACCAGTGAGACTGAAGGTGAGCCACAGCTGCTTGTAGGTACTGATGTTCCCTTGGACAGAGTGATTGCAAAGGTAGAGGTGAGTAGTAGTACCCAGGCTGACAGTGAGGCACTACTGTCAGAGGATGCCAGACTTCCTGTGGAAAGGGAGCTGGGAAGAGTTACAAAGAGAGAGTTGAGGTAGGCTCAGCTCTCAGACCCTATATTGCAAGGCCTAAGGCAGGTAGCTAGTGAGGTACCTGATTCTCAAGGGAAGGGGGAATCTGTATATTGGGTCAAAGGGTTACTGTATAGAGAGTAGACCCCTGAGGGAGGGCTAGAGGGTGAGAGAATACAGCAGTTGGTTGTGCCCATAGCTTATCATTTGGGACATCTAGCCATAGCTCATGATATTCCCTTTGCAGGTTATATGGGCATAAAATGTACAAAGAGATGTATTATGCAGTACTTTCATTAGCCTGGGATTTCCAGAGATGTAACAGGGTACTGCAGGATCTGTGAGCAGTACCAAAAAGTAGGCAAGGCAGGAGACAAGGTGAAAGTTCCTATGATGCCTTTGCCTTTGATTTAGGACCCATTTCAGTGGGTAGCAATGGATATTGTTGGGCCTCTGAGTTCCCCAAGTTCTACAGGAAAAAAGTATATCCTAGTGGTAGTAGATTATGCTACCAGATATCCTGAGGCAGTGGCTGTGTCCCCATTGAGGCAGAAAAGGTGGCAAATGCTTTGTCAGAGATTTTCAGCAGGGTAGGTTTCCCAAAAGAAATATAGACTGACAGAGGTGCCAGTTTCATGTCACAGCTGCTGGCTTGCCTGTGGAAGCATTCTGGGTTGAAGCACCTAAAGACCAGCCCCTACCATCCTCAGACTAATGGTCTAGTTGAGAAGTTAAACTCTACACTCAAGTCCATGCTATGGGCATTTGCAGACCAGTTTAAGAGGGAGTGGGACAAATATTTGCCCCATCTGTTGTTTGCTTACAGAGAGGCTTCCCAGGAATCCACAGGTTTTTCAGCCTTTGAGTTGTATAGGCATAGGATGAGGGGTCTTCTATATTTGATTCAAGATGAGTGGGAGGGTGAGTGTGAATCCCACAAGGAGTCTGTTGTGGTGTATGTTTTAAACCTGAGGACAAATCTCAGGGAACTCATGGACCTGCCCAGGAAAACCTGGCAGAAGCCCAACAGCAGAAAAAGGTCAGGTATGACAGGAATGCTTGAGGTAGAGAGCATGATGTAGGGCAGCAGGTAATGGTTCTCATTCCTGTCATACACAACAAGCTACCTGCAGCTTGGGAGGGATGCTACAAGGTAGCAAGGAAGATCAGTGATGTTAACTACATGGTAGAACTGCTAGGCAAGAGGCAGGGGCATAAACTGTACCATGTTAACATGACGAAACCTTACCATGATAGGGAGGCCCTTGTGCTGAGTATTTTCAGTGGATGGCAGGAGTAGTGTGAGGGGATCTGGTGACTGATCCCCTCAGTGATCCTCAGACTGACACCTCAGTGGAAGGGGTAGCAATGTCCCAGCAGCTATCCTGTACTGTGGGTCAAGAAATCCGAGCAGTGTTACAGGAGTTTGGGGACAAGTTCACTGGGAAACCAGGGTGCACCCACCTGGTGCAACACAATGTAGATACAGGACCCCAAAGCTCTATTAAGCAGGCCCCTTATAGGGTGCCTGAGAGAGTCAAACAGACTCTGAGGGAGGAGATACAGGAAATGTTGGAACTAGGGATAGTCGAGGAGTCCAGCAGTCCCTGGGCCTTCCCAGTGGTGCTGGTACCAAAGACGGATGACACCACCAAGTTCTGTGTGGGCTACAGGAAATTAAATAGTCACACAGAGTCAAATGCTTACCCCATGCCTAGGACAGGTGATGTCCTAGAGCAGCTGGGTGGGGATTAGTATCTTACCACTATTGATCTTCCCAAGGGCTACTGACTGGTGCCCTTCACTCCCAGTGCTAGAGAGAGGGCAGCCTTCATGACTCCTTTTAGCTTCTATGAGTTCATGAAGATGCCCTCTGGGATGAAAAATGCCCCAGTGACTTTCCAGAGGCTTGTAGATCATATCCTAGAAGAAGCAGGAGATTTTACCCTTGTTTACCTGGATAATATTGCCATTTATGGCTATTCCTGTCAAGAGCATCTTCAGCATGTCAGGGAAATGCTAGCCAGACTATAGAGGGCAGGGTTGACCATTAAGCCCAGCAAATGTCAGGTGGGTATGGCAGAGGTCTCCTACCTGGGACATAGAGTGGCGAGTGGTAAGATCAGGCCAGAACCTGCCAAACTGGAAGCCATTCAGGCAAGGCTTGCCCCTGTTACTAAAAAGCATGTGAGGGCATTCTTAGGTACAGCGGGGTACTACAGAAAGTTTGTCTCCAATTATAGTACCATAGCTGCTCCCCTCACAGACCTGACAAGGAAGAACAGGCCAGATAAGGTAGTGTGGACCACAGCATGTGAGCATGTATTCCAGAAGTTTAAATGAGCTTTAGGAGGACCCCCTGTGTTAGCCAGTCCAGATTACAGCAAAGAATTGATTATGCAGGTGTTTGCTTCAAACCATGGGGTTACAGCTGTACTTTGCCAGGTTTCCTCAGAGGTAGAAGAGCACCCAGTCGTGTACAGCAAAGGGACAAAGCATGGTCTCTTTTTCTTAGTAACAGAAGTAAGATTAATCTCACCTCCTACCAACATCTTTGAAATCAAGCCAAAATTCAAATTAAACAAGACAAAAAAAAACATACTTTCAATTATGTCAACTAAAATACCAAACAAATCCCCCAAAATTCTGACAATCAATTAACCTCCTTCTTAATCCTGGAAAACCCACTACCCCAGTCCCAACAACTTCTAATACTACAGAATGTATAGCCACTCAATTTAATTCCCATTTTATTACCCCAATAACCTCACTGCTAAACAAAACTACTAATTCTCCTCTTTCTATAACCACTCCCAGTACCCTAAATTCTACCTTTTTCTAGCTCAAACCCATCCAAGCTAGTTACATAAATAATCTACTAACTTAAGTAAAACCTTGTGCACTTGCTGCTGATCAGATACTTGGTGACTTTCTAAAACTAGCTGCCACATCCATTGCTTAGCCTATATCTATTCTAATCAACTGTTATATCTCTGAGCAGTATGTACCACTCCTTTAGAAAATATCCCATGTTATACTCCTTCATAAAGGACGGCCCTCAACAGATGTATCCAGCTACAGACCTATAGCCATTCTCTCACCTCTAGCCAAAATCTGAGAAAAGTGTATACATAAACAAATATTAGACTACTTCCTGAAGGACAACCTTTTATCTGATACACAACATGGCTTTCGACCCAGACATAGTACCAATACAGCCCTTATAAGCTTTACCAATACTGTAAATCACCACAGAAACAACAATCAGTCTATCTCTTACAACTTCCTTGATATGTTAAAAGCCTTTGACATTGTATCTCATCAAATTCTTCTCAATAAACTGGCCTCCTACAGTTTTGACCCTGAAGCCGTAAGCTGGTCTCATAGCTACCACTCTAATCGTAAACAGGGCACCTTATGGGAAAATAAACTCTCCTCCCACCTTCTCATCTCTGTAGGAGTCCCACAAGGATCGATCCTTGGCCCACTACTTTTCATTATTTCTACTAATGACCTACATTCTGCTGCTAATCCTGCCACAATCATACAATATGCTGATGATGCCTCCCTCATCTGCTCTGCTTCCACTATCGCTGAACTTCAAATAAAAACCCAGGTTGTCCTCAATACTATTGAAAATTACTTAGCAGTCCATCAACTTATACTAAATCCCAATAAAACCAAACTTGTGGTCTTTTCAAATAACTCAGTACTAAATAATCAACCATCTCTCTATCTTTTCCTCCAAAGACACTAGACCCTATCGAACAAACCAAACTTCTCGCTGTCACTATTGACAGTGGTCTGAAGTTTGGCGCTAACAATTGCAAGTCCATGTAAAACTTGATATTCTCTACAGGGCCAGATCCTATCTCACCAAGCATGCCAGATTTGCAACAGCAAGAACCCATCTCTTATCATCCCTATTTTACTGTTCTCAAATAGTCACCGACCTTTATAAAACAAAACTGAATAACCTCAAATCTTGCTATAACAAGATAGCCAAATTTGTGTCAAACCAGCCTCAAAAATCACATTATTCTATTGCCCTCCACCACCTGAACTGGTTAGAACTCCCCAACTTACACTAAATCAACTATTAATTACCCATACAGTCATGTACAAACCTGATAACTGCCCAGCACTATCTGACCTTGTTCAACTCTATACTAATCTTAAGTCTCTTAGGTCAGCGGATAAAGTGTTGCTTAAAGTTATCAAAACTTATAACTCACAATGAGACTCCTTGCATTGCAACAAAATTGCTAAATACTGGAATTCTCTTCTTCAGATATTCTATCCATCACTAATACTCATAGCTTCAAACAGGCCCTAAAACAATATTTCTCAAACCATTGGATGTGCTCCTGTTCACCCCCAGACTAACCTATTTAACCCCCCCCCCACCCGTTACTGACTTTCTGCCCTCTCTCACTTAGCCTGGCATCCTCCTTGGCTATGACACTTCAACCTTTCCTTTGATTCCTCTTTTTCTTTTAAATAAATACATATTAAAAAAAAAAAATATATATATATATATATATATATATATATATATATATATATATATATATATCTGTGTGTGTGTGTGTGTGTGTGTGTGTGTGTATGGGTCCCCTTCATATGATTGAGCTTTTAAACGTTTGACTTCCATATGGCTGAGACCATATGATCGAACTTTTGAAAGTTCGAACATCTAAAAAAAATTACCCGAAGGGTTCTAGCAGGGGGGTAAGCCCACCTGCACCCCCACACACCCTGCTATTTATATATTCCAACTCCAAGATCACACTACAGTGCAAAAAAAGGGAAATCTTCCCATTCCGCGCTGTATGGAGATCTCCGTTATACATGTTTAAACTTTCAAAAGTTCAATCATATGGTCTCGGCAATATGAAAGTCAAACTTTTGAAAGTTTGATCGTATGAGGGGGACCCAAGTGTATTGAAAAACAAATATGTTAGGGGGGAAAATATAAAAAATAAAAAAAAATACAATAAGCTGGTTGCATAAGTGTGCACACCCTTAAATTAATACTTTGTTGAAGGCAGATAGGTAAAAAAACCAAAAACTAATAGCAGATGGTTAGTCAGTGGAATGGAAACATTCATTACTTATCTGATAAGGACACCTGGACTGTAGAGGCATTATGGAGAAGAAGAAAAAAATGAGCATTAACATTCCAATACGTAAAGAAGGAAGAATACAAAGTGTTAAGACTGCAAGATAAATGAGGAAACAACTGAAATACTGAAGGAAGCTTTATATATATATAGTTTAAAATCTAGTGAATTAGTTGTTAAATCAAACATTATTGACAGGTGAACACTGAAAATTAAAATAATTCCTTTACTGCCAAAAGCATCAACTTCTATTACTGAGGTAATCCATTCTAATACTTTACAGTAATATGCTGAAAAGAGTTTATAAGCTAAATGATGGCATCTAGTTTAAAATATAATCTAATAATTTGGTATTTGATAAATATTCATTTGAGAAGAGCAAGTGACACATTAGGATGGCTATACATAATCTTATAGCTTGCATGGGCACCTTGGAGAACATACTCATAGCTGCATGGTTAATTAGTGAATATATGAGACAGAAATATTTTAATTATGTATCTGACTTAAACATGGTAGTTCTTGAAAGATTTAGGGCAGGATTCACGAAGGCTTGCATGGAGTGTAAGAGACGTGTAAGACTCCATGCAAGCCTCGCGATCCAGGAACAGCCCGAAACTCCGTGTAAGAGACCAGCTAAAACGTCTCTTACACGGACTGGGTGTGGATATGCTAAATACCTCACTTGCAGCTGAAAGGCATGCAAATGAGGTAGAGTAGCGATCCACGAAACAGAAAGCAGCCCGTGTAAGAGCTGTTTTAGCTGCAGAAATGTACTCAGTTGACAACTGAGTACGTTTCTGCAAAAATCACAATGGAGCCATGTCAGCTTCAAATAAAGGGTGCATATGTGTCAGGCAGCATGCCAATGGCCAAATATGTGGCCATTGGCAAGGTACCCCGATGCAAATATTAAAAAAAAAACATTTTTTTTTCGGCGATCGCCGATGTTTAAACGCAGCGCAGCCCCGCGCAAATGGTCTGCGCTGTATAAAACATAAAAATGAAGGTTATAAACCCACAAGTGTGGGTTTTATGCAATACATGGATTTACAATGCAGGGACCAGCAGACCAAAAACAACATGGCCACCATTTAGTGGTTGCTAAGGGGGGAAGCTGAGTCTAAGACATGTAACTAAGCATTAGTAGGCAATCTGATGTAAATGAGGGTTAGGACACTGAATCCCACTGTCACATAGCAAATGAGCACATTCTGAGTAGTGTAAGAGATACATAAGGGGGAGGAATAGAGTAGGAGATGGGTGACATCACAGGGGGGAATGGTAGAAAGAAATGCAGTTCATTGGAGGTCAGTGTTACATGACAGATGTCAGACACAGATCATGGAAAGAGGAGTGCCACAAGATAAGCATGGGAAAGCCAAGAAATGGAAGGTGTACACTGTTACTTACACCAAAGTTTCTTGCTGGGCGTGCATGTGCACGTGTGCACGCCATGAGGCTCGGGTAGGACAGTGTGCGCGCGTGTAAGGCAGACTGAGCATGTGGGAACATGTTGGTAGACTTCGAAGACTGTTTACGCTGGTGTGTGCGCGTGTAGGGCAGACTGAGCATGTGGGAGCGTGTTGGTAGACTTTGAAGACTGTTTACGCTAGTGTGCGCACGTGTAGGGCAGACTGAGCATGTGGGAGCCTTTTGGCAGACTTGTAACACTGTTTGCGCTGGTGTGTGCACGTTTTAACCCGAATAAGCAGATTCTGAACCGTGTAAGCATGTGTGCGCGCGTGTAAGCCACTGTGAGCGTGTTTTTGATGGTATGCACGTAGCTACCCCCTGAGGAAACATAAAGGGAAAAGGAAGCAACAGAATTAGTAGGAAGCTAGCAGGGAATACTGCTGGAGCTAGCAGGTGAAAACAATTAGAAGCAGGCAATTACACAGGCAGAATAGTAACTCAGCCAAGCAATTAAAACTCTGCAAACAACAATACAGGATGTATGTCTCAAGAGACACTGCAAGACAGGATTAAGCTATTAGAAGTGAAAACTGAAAAAGCTGAACTCAGAGCAGAAATGCTAGGGGCTGCCATAGCTGTCATAAGGAGACATAGGCGACTTGCTGAGGGTAGTGACAATGCAGATGATGCCAGACAACCCACAGTGAGGAGACGGAGAAGAGTGTACAGGCCCAGGGTCACCTACCACGGGTTACATGAGCTGGAGATAGTAGAGCGCTATAGAGTGGACAGAGACCTCCTGCAGCAAATTGTCGAGCTGTGCAGGCCACGCCTCACACACAGAACCAACAGAGGGGAACCCATCCCAGTGGAAACCAAGGTATGTGTTGGCCTAAGAATACTAGCAACAGGTACCTTCCAGAGACCAACTGGTGATATGATGGGGATATCACAGGCATCAGCATCTAGGGTACTGCACCAGTTTCTGGATGACATGTCAGCACATGTCGGTGATCACGTATATTTCCCCAATGCCTGTGAGGTATTGGCCAGCAATATGCGTCTCTTCCAGCAAATAGCAGAATACCCTGAGGTAGTGGGTGCAATAGACTGCATGCACATATGCATCAAAGCACCAGCCAGTGAGCGGGGTAGGGCCTACATTAACCGCAAGGGCTTCCCCTCCATCAACTGCCAGGTCATGTGTGATTCCCAGGGCATAATAATGAATGTGTGTGCTGGCTGCCCTGGGAGCTACCATGATTCCCACATCTGGCATTTGACGCAGCTGTACCAGACATTTGCCAATGGGGACATCCCATGCGGACACCTAGTGGGGGATGCAGGTTATGCACTGGAGCCGTGGCTGCTGACACCCATCAGAAACGCACACACACCTGTACAGGAATGCCATAATGAGGCACACGCACAAACACGTAATGTAATAGAGCGTGTGTTTGGGCTGCTCAAGTCACGGTTCCGGTGTCTGGACACATCTGGTGGAGCCTTGCAGTACCTAAATCCATTCTTAAGAAAAGTTTGGATTGTTCTAGCCTTACTTCTGGGGAAGATACTTTTTCTAACACAGAATATGAATCGGAGGGTAACCATTCTGATGTCTCACCTAATGCCAAAAGAGCAAATCTATTAAACCCTTTAGGTCCAGATCCAGACGAGGGGGGCGGAAACACAAAAAAAGGCAGGCCCAAACAGCATCTGGAGACCCTTTTGAAAATGATGATAGAACACTGACTAATTATTGTAATGTTCACAATATTTTTTCTGTGGAACTAACTCACACACAAGTCAAGTTATTGAATAAAGGGCTAAACTATGTTCCCGTTTTTTTTGTTTCTGAATATTCTTTTGCTCAAGATGTGGCGAATTTTTGTCGTTTGCTTAATCTTAAAATGTTCTTTGCTGATCAAGATAGTGACAAATCCCAAGAATTTAGGTTCAAGAAATCTACCTTTAACCCACCCATGACACATTTGGTAGGTGTTTTCCTTAAAAATGTGTTAAAGGATTTACATTGCAATCTAAGGGATTTCCCTATATCATATAACAATTTGTCTATGGATGAAGTATCTTGTCTTGAGGAACTTGCTAATAATAAGAACTTGGTTGTCACTCAAGCGGACAAAGGAGGGGCTGTGGTGGTTTTGGATAGGGTTGCTTATGATAAAGAAGCTATGCGACAATTGGGTGATACAGAATATTATAGATATATGCCCTTGGATCCATCTTCTCATTTTCAACAGAAAATTGAACAATTTTTGACCAAAGCTATTGATGAAGGCATTATTACTCAAACCATAAAGGAACAACTTATGGTTTCTTCTCCTAGTCAACAATATTTCTATCTGTTGCCCAAGATACATAAACAGGCCATGAATCCGCCTGGTCGACCCATTGTCTCTGGACATGGGTCTCTTACTGAACCATTATCGGAATACCTTACTCATTATCTTAAACCACTACTTCCCCTTATTAGAGCGAGAATCCAAGACACTACGCAGTTCTTAGACATACTTGGTGACACACAGCTTGAATCCCACTGGCTATTATGTACCCTGGACATCACTTCTCTTTACACCAATATCCCCCATTGGGCTGGTCTGCAAGCTCTTGACTATTGGTTGGTGAGATCTGGGCTTTACAAACCTGGATTTAACACCTTTTTGGTATGCTTAACTGAATATGTGCTAACCAGCAACATTTTTTACTTTCAAAATAAGTGTTTTTGGCAAATCAAAGGTACTGCGATGGGTGCATCTTTTGCACCCATCTATGCGGATCTTTTTATGGCATATATAGAGGAGATCATGATTTATGACCCCAACCATAACATTTATATGTGTGAGATGGACATCTGGCGTCGGTATCTGGATGATTGTTGGTTGGTATGGAAGGCTGATGAATACTATCTGCAGGAGTTCTTAGACTACCTAAATGGCAATGTATGGGGAATTGAATTCAAGTTAACTTTCCACAGATCTAGGATTATTTTCCTGGACGTGGAAATTAATAGAAATATGGATAACACTTTATCCACTACAATTTTTAGAAAATTTCCTAAATATAATTCCCTATTACATGCCTCCAGCTTCCACCCACAACATATCATCCAGAATATACCTAAATCTCAATTTTTAAGAGCCAGGAGGATCTGTTCCAACCAACAGTCTTATATAGATACTTGGGATGACCTTGCCCATAGATTTTTAGAGAGGTTATCGTCCAGAGACTGTGAATTTGGCCAAAAGGTGGGCATCTAATTTAAATGGACAAGATCTATTGTGTTACAAAGATAGGAAGGTAGATTTGGATAAACATCCCATACGGCTGGTTACGACCTATGGATGTAATTCTAAGGGTTTTATGAACATTATTCATAGGCATTGGAATGTTTTAATGGCTGAGGATAGACTTCATCCTTTTCTTAGAGATAGATGTTCTTTCTCGTTTAGAAGGGGACGTACTATAGGTTCTAGGCTTAGTCATTACTAAAAACCTTTGTTTGATTCTAAAGCCCCTGTTCAGATATCTCTCACAGGGGGACCAGTTTTTGGATGCATCCCATGTGGTCATTGCTCCTTTTGTGTCCGAGTTTCCAACACTTGTGAATTTAGTAGTAAAAATACGTCTATGATTTTTGACATCAAGTTTTGGGCTAATTGCAGTACGGAATGGGTCATATATTTGGTGACCTGTACCTGTTCTGCTTTTTATGTTGGGCAGACCTCTAGAGCTTTTCGTCTAAGAATCTGTGAACACCTTAGTGATATTAAGAACAAACGCCTTAACAATGCTTTATATAAACACAGTTTAAAACACACTACAGCTTCTTATAAGTTTGTTATCATTGATCACATTAAAGGGATTTGTAAAGATAAACAAAGCTGGCATGATATGCTTAATTTTAAAGAAAAGAAATGGATAATAAAGCTTGGAGCTTTATTTCCACCTGGTCTTAATGACCAAATGTAATTACTAATTAATCATTTGTTCCTATTGGTTCTGATGTCATTTACCTAGGTATATATATTTTGATGGCTTAGTGGTTAACTACTGTGACTATAGTGTACAGGGTCCTGGGTTCAAGACCTGCAAAAGCTGTTTATAAGGGGTGGCGTAAGCCACAAAAATTTGGGCTAGGCTTATAAATGCCTTAGGGCAGATAGCCTAGTATAAACCTATGAACCTATGAACCTATGAACCTATGAACCTATGATACATATATACTGGGTTGTGAGTATTTCTGATTGTTTGCTATCCACTGAAGAAGGCTTTGTTAAGCCGAAACCAGTTTGGATATTTTGATGTGCTTTCCAGGGGATTCTACCCCTAAGTTCCAATAAACTTTGGGATTTTTTACCATCCATACTTGCTGGATTTTTTCTTTTGGACTTTTGTTGCTTTTGGCCATGCAAGGGTCTAACGTGCATCTGTGTTTGGATTGAGCTACCATGATTCCCACATCTGGCATTTGACGCAGCTGTACCAGACATTTGCCAATGGGGACATCCCATGCGGACATCTAGTGGGGGATGCAGGTTATGCACTGGAGCCGTGGCTGCTGACACCCATCAGAAACGCACACACACCTGAACAGGAATGCCATAATGAGGCACACGCACAAACACGTAATGTAATAGAGCATGTGTTTGGGCTGCTCAAGTCACGGTTCCGGTGTCTGGACACATCTGGTGGAGCCTTGCAGTACTCACCAACTACATGTACCCAAATTGTCATGGTATGTGCTATGCTACATAATATGATCTTGTGAAAACAGCTGCAGCAGGACCAGCATAGGGCCGGGCCAAACAGCCCCCACCATTGCCAAGGCCATCACAGGCAGAGCGTGACTCGGAGGAGGAACAACCTGAGTCTGCCCCAGTAGGCAGAAGGAGGCATGCCCAGTATGCCCTGGCCTTGGCAAAGAGGCAACGCATAGCACATACACTGGCTCAGTAGGAACCCTGGGAATGATACCCCTCTCTGACTCACTCATATAATAACATGGATGCCTAAAATGACATAACCTGCTCTCAAACATGTACAGGGAGTGTAATATGGGCATCCCACAGAGGCAGCCCTGCAGCACCACCTGAGGCATGAATGCCATGTGTTAAGTAATGTAATACCATGTACTATATGCACACTTGAGGACCCTGACTAACATCCACCCTCACCAAGCATGAAGCCACAATATGACGATGGGATGATCAATTGCAAGAATTGGCTGAAGTAATGCAGTAAGTCAAAGGGGAGCCAATGTGTGCCAGCCTGGGATGACATGCTGAGCATGACATGATGCACCACCTGCTAGAGGTGGCATGCACCTATCAGTCCAGGCCTCATGGATACTGGCAAAGGCTGTCAGTACCCACAGCGTGCTTTGAATAGGTAAGGCTCAAAACACAAACCCACCTCCATAGGTACCACAAGGGATAAGAACCTAGATGTAATGCTACCCAATGCCAGAAGTCTAAACAGCAAGATGCGTGCAGTGTAAACTCACCCAGTATGGAGAATGTTGATAACTGTCCTGTAACAGAAAACTGGGTCAAGGCTCACAACAGCACCCTAACACTACCAGTTTACACACCATACTGTGCTGTACAGCCTCAAAACATGGAACAAGCTACAAAAGGAGGGTGACTAGCAATAATTGTCAAGGATAACCACACCCCCATGTTGGTACCACAACAAGAAGCAGCATGGACTAGCCATGGTCAAGTAACAGTGGCTAAAACCGCTTCCCAGTATATAGCCTGCTACAGGCTACCATCCTAACACCAGGAACTGCACCTGGCCTATGTTGGAATACATGAATATATCAAGTCCTCCAAACCACATTATATTGGTTGACTGAAAATACCCAGACATACACTGGGAGCATTATACTAGCACCAACACTGTAGGAGAAAAGTTTCTAGAATCCATAAACCAAAATGCCCAGGAACAATGTACCACTCCCACAAGAGGGGTAAGCATACTGGATGTGATAATCAGCAACATGGGTACTGGATGGCAAGATGAGAAGTGTATCCCTCACTGGTAAGACCAGACCATAGAGTAATCACACCAGATATACACATCCTGACCACAGTCCCTGGCCAGAAAACCACAGTGAAAAACATGTGTAAAGCATAAGTTGCACCCCTCCAAACTGATGTGGAATCCATTAAAGGCCCTGTGCATGTGCAAAATATGGGACACACCGCACAACCTGTTATACAGGCATTCCATGAACACAGCCAGGAATGCTTGGATTATGCAATCACAAATAACAAGACACAATGCCATACACGCAGGCATCTGGCATGCTGGACTCCAGCCATTACCAAACCATGCAAGAGAATGAGGAAGCTACTACACGATAGAGCAAACATAAAAAGGGAAGTAATCACTGATCAGTAGTATGGCAATAAAATATGTCCACACATACAATCCACTAAGGCCAGCTACAACAAGTAGAATCTGTGAATCCTGAGGCAATGTTACACCTGCCCAAGTTCACAGACAACCCTCAACACCCCCCAATAAATACAAATATATGTGAGAGATGCAACCATTTATCCAAACCGGAGGCTGAGCTCCCTCAACTCAGTACTGTCAAAATTAGTCAGGAGGAGAAGGTAACCACACACACCACAAACCCAGTCCCACATAGACGTATCACAACTGTAAACCAAACACATAAACACAGAAAAACATTCCTGGAGGCCCTAATTAGAAACACACCACACCAACAGAGGCCTCCAAAGCAGACCCCCAAGTAACCACAACCTCCAAACATAGCACATGCAACACATAGTACACAAAGCTGGTGTGCCAAACAGTCACAGGCCAGAAGGACAAACAACATGCCTGATACAGTTGTAATAGGTAACTCTATAGGCAGACACATTGCTGTCCCACTCACCAGACTGAACAAGGGAAAGGGTACAGTAAGCTGCCTGTAGGCTGCTACAATACGCCACATAACACAAGTACGCAGGTCACCCCAAAGCAAGTAGAAATATGATGCAGTCATTGTCCATGCTGGTATGAATGACCTGAGATGTAACTCCCTGGACTACATGAAAAGAGACATGGATGAGCTCTCTGAGTATGTACTCCAAGCCGGTATGACACTGGCCGTTTGCAGCATCCTACCCTCACCATGAATGATGCCACATTACAAACACAGAATGATCAGCTTTAACAGGTGGCACAATTACAGCTGTCAGTCCAAGAGGATCTAATGTCTGTCTGCTTGAGATGTCATGCATGACAAGCCATGCAGCTGTTCCAGGGATGGCTTGCACCTGTTACCCCTGGGCGTCTGGATATTGGATAAGGCTTTTGCCACCTCCATAGAGCCGTACGTAGGCAAGGCTGAAAAGACTAACCCACCACCCTAGAAAACATAAGTGTTAAGAAACATAAGGGTAATGCTGACCAATGCCAGATGTGTAAACCGCAATATGCATGCTCCTGAGGCCCTCCCCAGTATGGAGAACATCGATGTCTGTGCAATGACAGAAACCTGCTGCAAGCCTACTGACAGCACACCAGCACTACCAGGTTATACCTCATATCATGCTTTATGGCCCCAAAACCTGTACCAAAACATAAAAGGAGGGGGAGTATCCATATGCAGCACAGACAGCCATACATCCAGGTAACTGACATTGCACAAAGCATTGGAGACCACCCATGTGCACTTAACTGTAGTCAAAACTGCTGTACAGTCTGTAGCATGCTACAGACCACACACTCACACACAGGAACCCCACCCATATGTCCTGAAGACACTGGACAGTATGAATGTCCCACCAAATACCAAACAAGGTACTCACAAATTACCACATAGGTGGTAAACCATTATGTATGCAAGGAGTAATCAGGGACCTAGGGACACAAGTGGACAGTAACCTGTTATGTGACACTCACATTGGCAATGTGGCTAGGAAGACTGTCTATATTGGACACTGTAACATGAAAGGATACACATCTACGTCAACAGAGGTCATTGTGCCCCTGTACTGTTCTGTTATCAGACCCATAATCTAGTACAATGCCTCATTTGGGATGTACCTTACCTGACACCTGCAGCGGTTAGAAAGACCTCAAAGGTACCTCACCAAAAGGATAAAGGGTCTCAAATATATGTCATATGCTGCCTGGCTGTAGACACCCCAGCTGAATGCAGTCACATACTGCCTACACAGAGGCATTGTATGTCTGTTGTACAAGGCCATGTCCAACACAGGAGTAATGGACATGCTCCACCCCAGAAAAACCAAAGCCATTGGAGCTGTGAGAGTGACAGATGTCAACCCCAACACATAGTGAAATAGGATGTGCTGGAGGGACAGATACATAAGCCAGAGGCTCCCCACACCCTGGAACAGGATCCCACTCCATGTTAGGCAGAGCCCCTCACTGACACTCCTCAACAGGAATATTGCCAAGTGGATGGATGATCGTAGATGTACACTGGGGGTCTTCACTGTGTCATGTCCAGACAGAGGCACAGTAAAGTAAATCATAAATGGCCATAATATTCACATAGCAAGGGGCGGCGAAAGACACACACACCCTGGTTAGGCTTACAAATGCCCTAGGGTGGATAGCCTAGTATGAACCTATGAACCTATGAAGATACAAATTGTACAGGACACTAAGGATAATCCCAAGGCTTACTCAACTGATGGTAGGAACCGTGTTGGGAATTCGCAGATATGCTCTGAATCACACAAATATTACAAACAACATACCAAACACACACACATATTGCCAACATGCAACCTGACAGGTGCAGTGCAAACCCCCCCCCCCAGAATGCAAAATATCTATCCCAGAAGACTGCTGGCCCCCTGACATTGCAGATGCTGAGGTAACAGCCAGCATCTACAAAGCAAAACACACAGCAGCAATGGTATGAGATGGTGGGCTGAGTGCAACATAGACTCCAAAAAGAATGGAATGCCAAATCACACTACTGCTCAATGTCAGCCTTACCACAGGATATGTACCCAAAGAGCAGTGTACAACAACAGTGGTCCTTCTCAACAAAGGTGTTGCAAGAATGGATACTGAAAACTACCACCCCAGAATCCTGACAAGCTTGGTCTGCACAGCTATGGAAAGGATCAGCATGTACCGCAGACATAAAGATATTGGGGACCTACTGACACCGGACCCTACCCAGTGTTGCTGTCTTAAGTGCAGATCCTGCCCCTAAACATGTTTGACCCATTTAAAACAGTCATTAAGGTCATTGATGAGGGCAATGTGGTCCACACAGCGTAGCTGGACCTTGCAAATGCTTCCAGACAATACCCTACGTGTTCAGTATAGATATGTTCACCAGCTTAAATATAAACCCCTATGTCAGTAGAGGGGTTGCAAACCAGACCAAGGACAGAACTGACATGGTCAGACATGCTGCAGCCATGTCAGACTACAAACCAGATATAAGTGGCATCCCACAAGGCTTGGTCCTGGGACCTCCCTCATATCTCATAGGTACAGGCCAACATGGAAGGACTGTGACTGAACATGTATGCAGAGGACTACAAACTGCCCACCATATCTGACCCCCAGCTGACACAAGCATCCCACAAAAGGGCCACATAGAAACAGACAACTGGTGCCATAGCCATGTCAGCAAGCTAATTGCAGAAAAGTGTATAGTCAACCCCCGTGGATATACAGTAAGTGCCCACCAATTACCACACAGGTGTTAACCCATTACGTACCTAACATGTAGAGAGACCTGGGGACACAAGGTGATAGATATCCAGCATTGGACAAACATGTGGCTGTAGTGTTCACAGAAACATACCATATACCCACCTAATCATGAAGGTTGTCAGATCTAGATATGAGGAGGTCAGTGTGGCTCTGCAGTCATCCTTCATCAGCATTACAGTTGACTACAATAGCCCCTGTGGGATGTACCTCAGCAGATACCTCCATCAACTGTAAAGTCCCCAACAGTACCTCACCAAGAGTAGCAAAGAGCTTGAACAAATGCCATGTGTTGCCTGATTAAACAAACTGCAGCTCCACACACTGCCATACTGCCCACCCAGAGGCAAGCAGTGCCTGATGTATAAAGCCATGTCCAAGCTGGAATCAATGAACATGCTGCACCTTGTACAATCTGAATGGCAGTGAGCTATGCACATGAGAGACCTGAACCCCAGCACTGACATACATAGGACAAGCTGTACTGAATGATCCATAACACAGAAGCCACCCCCACTCTTGAGTAAACTCCCAGTACAGGTTAGCCAGAGAGTCACCCATCGACACTCCTCAAGAGGAATCTTGATGAGTAGATGGGAGATGGTAGGTTTACCCTGGGTATCACTGTTATGTCACAGGTAGACGGAGGCACAGTATACTAACCATGACATATGTCATGGCAAACTCCAGTTACAATGTGTGTCGAAGGACAAACACACTCTCTGACTAGCATTAGAAATGGCCTAGGGCACATCGCTAGTGTTTGCCAATGTCCACATATGTTGTGGAATACACTACCAATGTTGGACAAGCCTGGTTTAGGTAGTCCATATCTGAACATAATGCAACATGGTCATATGTGCACAACTGGCCCCTAAACAGTCTGTTGTGCTCATATGAAGATTTAAAGCAGTGATAGGACTAAAGCCCAGGATACTGTCCACCACAGTGAAAGTACTGAACCAGTACACTATATGGTACTACAGTGTTAGGTCAGTATGAAAGGATGTTGACAACTGTATGCAAAGTATCCCATGCAAACCCTGCAGGCACATTATAATCCCTTTTGTGTTCAGACACAAAGCAGTTGGCCAGTAAGTACACAACATGACACCCAACACACAACCATAAACGTGAAATATTGTTGAAGTTCACACTTATCCAAATATGTGGTGGACTGCAGAGTTCAACATATGGAAAGCTCACACTGGGCATGCTCGCACACTTTGATAAATGAGACATATGTCAGACAACATGCCATGGAAAGGCTGAACTGGGCATGTTCACACACTTAGGCCATATCTCAGTTTAGCAGTTGGCCACACATATCTGGTATTTGTACATGTCATTCCAGGAACCAACCACATCACAGCAATCTGCCCAGTGCACACAGTTAAATGACTACAGAGACATAAGTGATATAGTGGATCCCCCTCATATTCAAACATCTTCCACAGATACACAAGTTGTTCATAGAAACAGGGAATGCTATGGCAATAAAGACCTGCAAACAGTCTATCAGCAACAACTATTGTGCATCTGACAATTAAACATATGGGTGTAGAGGTCAATACTAGGCTGTTTGCCCTAGGGACAGCTTAGCCAGAGTGTGCTTGGTATCTGCATCCCCAGTACAGTAGGCTACTGTGCCACTGTAAAGTAGGTCACATAAGGCATCGTGTGAGGCTAGTGTGCTGTGCCTCTGTCAAGCAGGAACACAGTGGAGATCCCAGGGTTTGAATGTGCTAAGCCACATCCATGTTGTTGGTGTGTGCTGGAAGAGGGTTGCTGAGGACCTCTAACAGTAACACTGTGTTGTGATGATTATGTGGGACTGAAGTGTCATGCTGGTACTGTTCAGAGATGTCCTCCCTCTGTGGGCTACAGCTCTGCAATGTATTAGCTCACTCTGTCTGTTGGACAGCTCATATATGGCTGGTGTACACCTGACAGGTGTCCTGTTGTGGAGCAGTCATGGGTATATGTGGGATAGCATGATCAATGCAAACCTTACACATGCTCATAGAATGCAATTGTCAAGGATTATGCAGAGTGGCCAGTATAGTCCCCCAGCATGGGTCCTTTGAAGTCTTCCACCCCAGTCTTCACAAGTGTAGAGTCCGCCTGTGCTAAATATAGTTTGTTTGCAGTGACAACCTTGCCTGGGGGAGGGGATGGGATATGGATGTCCAGGGAAAGGTGGGTATGGTCAGATATCAACAATGGTGGTCTACCTCTGGTGTGGAACAGTGAGTACCCATGTTGCAGATGGACAGGTGCAATATGTATTCCCCCATGTGGCTGTGGTGAGTGGTTTTGCCATAGCACATGGACCCACAAATTGTAGTGGCTGTAGGATAATGTTGTAGAGGCCTGAGTAGTTCCCACACACAATATGCCTTTACCTAATGTTAACAACTGGAATGGTGTATGTGAACACCTGCATATCCCGGCACTGTTCCCAGGGAAGCAAAGTGTGTGTCCTGGATGTGGGAGGGGTGTTCTGGACTGGTTGTGTTGTGTGTTACAGGTCCTGTGGTCACGACGCATGGTATAGAACATAACCTGTCAGTGCGATGTGCATATCAGACCCTGAAGTAGGTGGCTGCAAATGCATATATATGCTATCCCCCACCTGACAGGTAGTACTAGATGTACATACCTCTGTAGAAATAAAGATGTCAGCACCCTATAAATACAGCAGATGCAGAACAGATGCCCAGTAATTCGGATAGCGCGCTCTGCTAATGCGTCTCCCTCAAGTGTCATAATATAGTTAGGTAGGAGGGGGGGTAGTAGGGTGTGTGTAATTGCAAGTGTGAAAGAACAGTTCCTTTTGGCAACTACTACAATACACCAGATGCTGCATATTCCCCCAGTAAACACAGGTGATGTCACCACACTATCAGTACAGCCAAACAGGGCTAATTGCCCAATAATGCCAATAGTGCGCTCCACTACTGGGTCTATTACCACTGTCAGAGCACAGATAGGTATGTTTTGGAAACCCACAACTGCCACGTGTGGTTGTGTCACACAAAATGACCATGTGTGGGTTGTTGTTCATAACAATGCATGACACTGCTTACACCATGATGTATGTGTGTGACATATACACATATATACCTGTGAACTTCAGTAGTTACCATGTCTGACACATGCCTCAAGTGGATAAATGGTATTTGCAATGCATAACATTATGACTGTGTCTTACTGTGCAGGGGCCGCATGCGGTATGTGTATATACAGTGTGAGTTGTATATGGTATCATCCTAACAGCGGGGGATACACATCTGGTCTGGGCCATATAGTCTACATGTAGTCAATGAACAGGTGCTGCATGTTCCCACCTGTTGTGGGAGTGGTAACATGTTGTTCCACTGCAATTCAGTGACTACATGCTGGGAACCTTTCAGCAAGTGTGTTGTACCTACAGTAATGCTCACACACAATGTTTGGCTGGATGCAGTCCAGCCATATAAAGACATATCTAGAAACTGTCATATTACCAGTGTTGTTAGGGAGGACAGGTGGGTTTCCTGTGTATGGGAGGGTTGTGTGTACCAGGCTATGAACCAGAAGGCAGTCCAACACACTGTTAGCTGCTCATGGATAGGCCCTGATGCTTTGTGCTGTGCCAACAACCTGGAGGTGTGTGTATCTGTGGTGCCTTGAGATACCACCCCCCTGTTCATGTGTGTTACATGTGTAGGGGATGACAGGCATGGTATGAGGTATAACCTGGCAGTGATGGGTTGCACCTGTGAGCTGTGAATCAGGAATCTGTTACTGCACAGATATTGCAGTTTACCATGCTGAGGACAGTGTCCAGTGCATGCATCTTGCGGTGTACACTGCTGGTGTTGTGTAGCATTACTGTTAGTGTCCTATCCCGTGTGATACCCGCGGAGGTGGCTCTGTAATTTGTGTCCTGCAGCAAAAGGCACTATGTGTGTATCAAGGGGCTTCGCCAATATACAATGGCCCATGGGTGTCACGTGCAAGCTGCCCCTCGCAAATCATTGTGGCTTCCCTAGCATGTAAGCACACGCTGACAGCCATTGGATACCCTATGAATGACATTGGAGATTGAGCAGAATGTAGACATAGCACGCCCTTCCTACATATTGTGGTAGCATACCTGGTGAGGATATGATGGCAACCAAGGTCAGGCTCATACTGGCCCATGCCACATGCTGAGAGAGCCCTTCTATGTTCCCTATCATGTAGTCCAGGGAGGTACGTCTCAGGTCATCCATAGTGGCATGGACAATGACTGAGTCATATGTGTCCATGCCTCTGACTGACCTGTATGCATGTGTTTTGTGGTGGACCATAGTGCCCCACGGGCATATCACTGTGACCTTCACCATGTACAGCCTGTTGAGCAGGACCCCACTGCAGCGGCCAAGAGAGGTACCTGACACATCTGTAGCAGGTGTGTTGTGTAGCCCTACAGGCTGTGAGTGTGTGGCACACGGGATGTGTGTGCCATGTGTGGCATGTGCTCTGTTCCGACTTAACGTATGCCTGTGTGCCAGCTGTGGAGGTGTGTGATGCTCAGGCAGGATGCTATTCTGAGGCTCCGAGTATGCCCCAGTGTGTTCGGATTGCTGTCAGTGCAGGTCTATGTCAGACTGGTATTGTAGTCACTGTAGTATGTCATGCCACCTGACAGGGTATGGCAGTACTGGGTTCAGAGTGCTCAGTCCCCAGATTGGCTATGTGGTTGCATCTCACACATGTGTTGTACGTTCCTGGCCAGGGGAGAGGGGAGGGTTGACTGCATACATGTGGCAGCTGTGACATTGCCACATGACTCACATAAACCACAACTGGACCATAGAGGTGATTCACAGGTTACCTTTGCACATGCTACCATAGTAGTGTGATTGCCATGGTGATTACCAACACATAGGGCCAATGGGAAACAACATACTGAAGGTGAGTATGTGTGGGTGTACTGCTACTGATTTCATAGCACTGGCATATATGACTGCACACATGGGTAAATGCCAGGTAAGTCATATGCAATGTGTCACAGGCAACGTACATGCGAACAGGACAGACAGTGATGTTCTGTCAGGTGGAAAATTGACATACGTATGATGCGCTATGCAGATGTCACTAGGAATCCACAGAAGCTCTGTAAGTCTGCATTGCAGGTGGAATCAGTGTTCCAGGGAACCTCAAGCAAACATGCATGCAAACAAAGCTACAGTAAGCAGGGCTGGAAGTAGTCCATTGTACAACAAAGAAGGGGTAACACTTCCAGTAGGTAACAGTGCAAATATGCAGGCACTATCAACATGTACCCAGGAATGCACAGCTCAGATGTCCATGGTAGAACTGATATTATTTAATATTTAATTTAATTTAAATTAAATTGGTACTGCACACATATCAACATGCGCAAACATCAACATTGCATAGTCATTGTGGGCAACATGCCACCAATAGTGTACATGTCCATCATTGCATATCACTACTTGCATTAGCTTCTCCCCTGTGCTACCTATGTATGTGGCTATCTGTTGACATCCTTAACACCGGTATGCAATAATGTGCAGCTGTTACACTATGGTACTTACTATGGGTGTAGATAACAATTCAGGACAGTCATACAGTTACTGCATCAGGCATGCTGGGATATACACACAATCATATCAGCACACTGTACTGTTACCAACATGATACTAGTAATACACTTCTATGTAGTCACACTGTGCATCAGCACGTGTGCCAGAGGCAGTACGCCCATGGATGCTCCCACGAGAACCCATGGGCAACTGTCTGTGTGGTAACATCTCAGGACCCTGCCCATGGCTGCTGTGTGGGGAAGCATGTGCCACAGATACCACATTACCCTGGTCAATGCCCACTGTATCCTGTCCATCACCTAATGACAGTGGTGACATAGGATGTACTGGCAGGATGACTGTGTGCAATGATGGGGTTGACAGCTGTGTACTGTCAATTGGCTGACCAATGACGGACCCTGACACACCTTCCTGTGCCATTACACAGATATCATCATTATCAGTACCTGTGGCACCAGATTCAGGTTCCCTGCTGCAGGACACCAGTGCAGCACCAGAACCTGTGGGAGGAAGACAGGAAACACAGTTTACAATGTCTACACAATGTTACCAGTGATGCACACATGCACACGTGGACACATGCACACGTGGACACATGCTCACATGCACACATGGACACATGCACACATGCACACATAGACACATGCACGTGTGCACACGTGCACACGTGGACACGTGGACACATGCACATATGCACACATGCACATATGGACACATGCACACATGGACACAGGCACACATGCACACCTGCACACGTGGACACATGCACACATGCACACCCCGCAGTATATACACAGAGCACTACTGAGTTACACTATTATTACTAGCACTATCAGGACTATTATAGGTATTGTTAAAACACACTCACCAGCATGGATGGGCTGCCTTGCTGTAACACCAGAGGGACCTGCAGAAATGAGGGGATTAATGTCAGTGGGCACAACTGTGCCATTGATACTGTGTATGATAGAGTTCAGTAGTACACCAGTTGCCTTTCACATGTCAGCTGCTGATATTGGCAATATCACAACTGCACAATTACATACTATGTTGACAGCTACATACCAAGGACACACCTTACACATGCATAAACTAACAGTGTACAGAACAGTCAAGTGTACATATGGCATATTAACTGCATGCTCCATGCCGTGTTGCTGTGTGGATCCAGCCTCCATCCTAATGCAGGTGTGTTGCTGTTGATGTTCTTGGGCTGGAGCCACAACACTTAGGAGTAGCCCCTCCAGTCTGGTGAGGGGGGATGTGTGGCCATCCCACCTCCTGTGGCGACCTGTTGCCTGTGGATATCCGATGCACGCTGATGGACATTTCTGATTAAATCACTGCAGTGATGTCGTACCTGCTCATATGTCCTATTATGCGTGCCAATGTCATTTACCCTACAGACAAGGTCTTGCCACAGTGCAGCCCTCTCCTGCTGATTCTGGCTGGTGCGGGAAAACAGAATGTCATAATCCCGCACCAGGCTCTGGTGTATCTCTTCATCTTCTGCAACAGAGTAGGCAGGATTTCACTGACACGCCATGTCCCTGAAAGAGAACACAAACAGGATATCAGCAAACTATGTCAGCAAAATATGGCACACATACTATACATGATACTCAACTGTAGTGATATACTACTACTCCCATATGTAGCACGTGTGTGTCCCTTGATGGATACACATGTACATGGCCAGATATCAGTGCTCAGCCAATACCTGTGCAACAATACCTGCCACATTCCATACAACAGAGTACCAAGCCCCATCGGTCAGCACACTGAGACAGGTCCAATGCACCACCTCACTCTGGGGGTTCGTAACACGGTACTGTATGTGGAACGTCATCCACTAGTGTGATCTGGACACAAAATAATCGGCCTGGATATACATATCCCACCACCACCACCAGCACAGTAGACTACTTTGATATATATGTGAATAGACAGATTTTCACTTGTTAGGACTGAGATGGTATCCATGCAGCCCACTGGGCCAGTAGAAGCCACAACCCACAATGCTGACCCCTTTGCAAATGCTTCCCATGGACATCCCAAAGAATGCATGGAACATGCACACACAATTCTAACCCAGACCATATGCACAAAGGTTAAGCATCCTGTCTGGTGGACCCCAGCCAAAGACAAATTGTATAAAGATAGAAGGAGGCTACTGCAGGACAGAGCAGATTCGCATAAAGGGAAGGCATCTGTGGTCAGCACTAGTAATAAGCTAAGTTCTCTCATAACAACATCCAAGGCCAACTCTGAGAGGGAAATGGCCACGGACACTATAGATAACCACAAGGCCTTCTTCAGTTGTGTTAGACACATGGACCAAAAGCCTCAGATATGCTCTGAGTTAGTACACACCTACATAAAATTCACTGAACCCACAGATATTGGCAACATTCTGGCAGACAGGTTCAGTGCATATATCCCCCCTCCCTCTCCCCCAAACATAGGAATACTTATCACAGCTGAATGTAACCTACCTATCATCTCAGATGTCCAGGTGAGGGCTGCCCTCAGCAAAGCAGAACACACAGCATCAATGTGACCTGATGGTATCCCTGGATGTGTGCTACGTGAACTCCAAGAGGAGATACAACCGCATATGAGACTGATATTTAACCTTGGCCTTACTACGGGATATGTACCTGAACACTGGCATACAGCAACAGTGGTCCCACTCCACAAAGGAGGCACCTCTACTGATCCTGGGAACTACCGCCCCATGGGCTTAACCAGCCTGGTCTGCAAAGCTATGGAAAGATTCATTATGGGACTCATATACAGTGATACTGGGTACCTGCAGACACTTGATCCCACCCAGTTTGCCTTTGTGAAGGGCTGATCCTGCCTTTTGAACCTGGTTGACCTTTTCAAAACAGTCACTACAGCCATTGATGAGGGCAAAGCAGTCCATACAGCCTACCTGGACTTGCCTAAGGCCTTCAACACAGTACTCCACTCAGGCATCATAGACAAGCTCATCAGCTTAAATGTTAATACATATGTCACATGATGGGCTGCAAACTGGTTGAACAACAGAATCCATAAAGTCAAACTTGCGAGCCATGTCAGACGCAAAGCCAGTCACATGTGGTATCCCACAGGGCTCTGTCCTAGGACCCCTCTTGTTTGGCATTTACTTCTCAGATGTGAAAGCAAACATGGGCGGGTTGTGGATGACAAAGTTCCCAGATGACTGCAAAGTAAGCGCCATAGTCGTTACACCAGCTGACACACACATCCTACAGACAGGCCTCACTGACACGGACAACTGGTGCCAGAATCATGGCCTAACACTGAATGACATGTAATGTATAGTCATCCCCTTTGGGTAAAACTACGTGCACACAACTTATCACATAGGCATACATATAGATACAGACCAATAACACATATGGAGGGTTCACGGTATGTAGACTATTAACTTGTTACTTTACATTACCTGTGTTTGTCGCAGCTGGTTGCGTTACTGTTAGTATAGCTTCCTGCTGCTGCTAGCCCAACTTGATACTGACACTGATGACAGCTTCAACTTAGTTTGTCTTACGTGTGTTTTTTGTTTGTGTTTTTATTTTCTTTTTTTCTTTCTTTTTTCTCTCTCTCTCTCTCCCTCTCTCTCTGCCTCCAGACGGTGCAATGAAAGTATTGCATGTGTGGAGTGGGAGTACAGGATGCTTTTGTTGGTATCTGCATATGTCCATGTGATGGCCTCTGCACCAATTGTAAGCCAGCATCTCCTAATTGCATGCAGCCAGTTGTGTACTGATTGCAGTTCTCACTGTGATTTCAGGACAGTGCTATAAAAGGGTATGTGAGATAGGCGTTGCCCTTTCAGATTGTAAGGGCAGGGACCATGCTGGTATGCTGTGGACACTGTTCTGTGAGTGTAAAGGTTAGTATCTCTCTCATAATTCAGGCTGTGTTGTAGATTCACATTTCTCCATTCATCTCTGCTGTTTCCTGTACTAAGTGTATATGTACACTGACACCTACAACTATATATATATATATATATATATATATATATACATACATATATTTATATATGTATAATAACTGACATTATTACCTACTAGCTACCAACTAGCATGGCTGTTTCTGTTCACACACTACTATTATAGAAATCCACTAGATTTGACAGTAAATATACATGACATGCTTTGTGTACTACACATCCTATATTCCCTTTACATTCATTCCTACTATTACATGATATATTTATTGTAGCACAATGTTCTTATATAACAGTCATGGCTTAGTGGTAAGTCATGCAGACTACTGTTTCCAAGGTCCTGGGTTTGGGACTGACAGTGGGATTGTATTTTGCTTTTGAACTGACTACAGGACCTGTCAATCAGAGTGACTAAGGCACTTTTAAGCAGTTGTAACCGGGTTAGTGCTGGTTTGCGCGGAGCTCCTGCATGCGCACTGGCATTCAGCTCCGCGCACACCCGCTTACAACCGCTTAACAGTGCTTACTCTGGCGCACACCCGCACTATTTTCTTTGAAAGAAATGAAAATGGGGAGACAGGAAAGTGGTGAAAAAGGGGTCACAAAGAGGGTAAGACAGTAGGAAAACAAGCTTGGGTTTTGCAGGAGGGATGTAGGTAAGGCCCATAGCTGCCCATTTCTTCATCAGCAACAGCTGTGCATATGTTTGTAATTTGGTGTGACATTTGAAACCTTCCACCCCTGAGAGAGGTGTCAGGACAACAATAATACTTGTTGTACAGCCAATTGTAATTGATAGTTTCCATGTCCAGCAGACATGTGTGCGGAATGGGCAGCTATGTATGGGGCGTAATTTTTTTGTGGGTACAGAGTGCCCTTTTTTTTTTTCAGGTGAGAGTGGTATGTCAGGTAAAGGAAGTCGGTATAGCTGGGGAGGTAGGTTGGGTAGGTCAACAGACAAGACAAACAAGACACATACAGGGGCGGTGTATGGCACATGTGAGGGGGTTACACAATTGATGGGGATGGATGTTTGGATATCCAGAGCCCATGAGCCCACAGATGGCAACAGTGGAACTGATATCCCCACCCATGGGCAGTTGCCACTGTTCCTTCACTGCCCAGGACGGGGCTGTGCTGGGGGCTGTGTAGGCTGGGCAACAGGCCTGCCCGTAAGTTGTGCCACCTGTGCCTCAAGCTGGTGTAGGGGCCCAAGAACAGATTCCTGGATCTCCCTACGCACCACAGTCCGGACGCTACGGAGGGTGAGTGGTGGTTCTCCTCCAACCACACTTGCAGAGGGGGGATGGGCCCCATCCCCTGCAGCGCTTCCACCCGCACAGGGCCACCGGAGGAGGGTCCAGACTGTGCACTAGTGCCAGGTGCACTCGCCAGCTGTGGTGGGAGAGGTGGGTCCGCTGGAACCTGCCTTCCCTGTCGTCCTATGTTTTGCATTATGTCATAACAGTTTGGGTTAGTAACATACAATACCATTCGCAATTAGTTGTAACAGCATGCATTAGTATTCCCATTAACCAAACACCCAGATATTCACACCATTGAACAGCGAGCATAACACATGCATAATTTGAACAGCAATACACAGTCCAACAACATGCAGGGTTGATTGATGGCAACAGGCCATCAGGTTTGGATGTATGAACAGGGCAGATGCATCAACATACATGCAAATATGTATGACCCAACAGGACAAATATCCAGGGGTGTTAATTGTGATTTTACATACCAATTTCACGTGGAATGGATTATATGTGGTTATAGGGTAGGGTGAAGAAAATATAATTAACACCTTCAAATACCAATACATATACTGTACATTTCTAATAGCTGCAGATGTATACACACTACAGTTCTACCTACAGTTTCCTATGTGATAACTACTTCAAGTTGGTGATAGGACTGTTACTGCTACATCAATATACATTTTATTGTTATTCATACACGTTCCTATCTGGCTTTGTTCGGCTACATCATCCTGCTACATTTGCTTTATATAGCTATAGACAACTGTGGATGTTTGGTATTTCAGACAATCATACTATCTGCATATTGCAGACTGAGAGCAACATATCCAGATTTTGGGATACACATTCCAGCTGCAGCAACATTTTAAACACATTTCGCAGTTTGGTTCTGCTTGTCACATTCATTTCATTCTGTACTGACTGCAGTATACTTTATTCAGGGGTTATTACTACTTTATTGGTGGATTCATAACTCTTTCTCACACTCTCTCACTTGTTTTAATTTTACAATTCAGGATGGTACTTACTTCTAGGCTTTATTGACATGTTTTAACTGTAGTCATTACAATCCTTTCCAACAGTCTCACTTTTGTCATGTTTCAGTATTTCAACAGAGATATATTTCACACGTGATTTTCTCATCTTCTGCAGCTGTACTTTTCAGCCTGCTGCAGGTTGTGTACTATTATATTACAGGTGGGGCATCTTTATTTCAGACTTTATTTCAGACATTTTCATTTTTCTGTTTGGATTACAGACTGCAACACACTTTTGTAATCAAGCAATACTTGCAAGCACTCTTACACTGTTAGTTGCACATTTTATTACTTAGTGACTACACTGCACTCTTTTGCTAACTGTCATACTTTTATATTTCTTTACAGTTACTGGGAGAGGATTACTGACCTGCCTGGTGACGCAACCGCACCAGCCTATTGCCATAGGCTCTGCGGTTCGCAGAATGGACACCTGCAGCTGTAATATAAATAAAGTAATATTGGAATACACATCTCCATAATATCAGCTAGTTTAATTTCTTACATACATAATTAAATGTAACTTACTCAGTAGTGGGGCATTGGGCATTTGCCGGGCCTCCTGGATCCAAAGGTTCAGTTGGTCCTGCTTACGTCTCTTCAGGTCCGCATGGTGGTGACGGACCTGCTCACCAGTCCTTGGAATCCTTGTGGCACTGGTGAGATCATGAGCCATCCGGTCCCACGCCTCAGCCCTATATGCTCCCCACAGGACCTGGCCCTGCATGAGCTGGGCCTCATGATTGTGGACAAGGAGCCAGACCATATATCTGGACTCCTCAACGCCCCACCTCTGTGCTCGAAAGCAACTACCCCACCTACTCCTGACATTCTGGCTGCAAGTTAGTTCTACAATCGGTTATGCTGTGTATTCCCGCCTATGGGGCTTATATATGCCGTTTTTCCCCGCACTTATCTGTGATTGGCCATTTTGGAATTGTATCAGCTTCACAAAACCTGCTTTGTCATGCTCCACTTTCTATTCATTCCTATATATTTGCTATTACTGCATTTCTAAGTACAGCTGTCATGGCTTAGTGGTTCAGTACCTTGACTATTGTGCATGGTATCCCGGGTTCGAACCTGGCCACTGTATTTTATATTTTATGACTGTCTAAACAGGCTAGGGGGTGTGTCTGTGTAAAACCAGTTTTGTTACAGCTTGCTCAACGTTGCCCGGCGGTTAGCTTGTTGGCACGGTGCGCAGCTCCACGCAAACGGGTTACGCTGGTTTACACCTCATTTGACTGTCAGCATGCATATTACGCTCAGCTCAGCTAGGGGCACACAGTTTCAGCGTGTTATACCATGGCTCACCTACGGGCACTCATTTTGCACCTATTGAACCATTGCTCACCTACGGGCACTCATTTTGCACCTGTTAAACCACTGCTCACCTACGGGCAGATGCACTCAACTTGTTAAACTATAGCTCAGCTATTGGCACATCTGGCATTTATTATTTTGTTATCGCACATTTCTTCACAATAACTGGCCTATTTCATTACATTTTACATAAAATATAATTTTAAATGTGTACATATGTGTCAGGGACTTGTTTCGTGCTTATTTCACTAAAAATAAAAATTGATGTTGTGGGGGCTCGAACCATGACTGCCTGTTCTTCAGCCAACATCTCTACAGCTACGCTATTGCTTTTTGGCTTACTTTGCATAGTTAGTTCTTATATGCTTTTCCACTTACTGCTAACTGTGGCTGAGCTACGGGCACGCCCGTGCAAATGAGCGCACTCACGGGCAAACAACTTTACAGTTTAAAAAAATATAAAACATGTTCATTTATATGATTTTATGTTCATAGTCTGTGGGGGCATGTGTTGTGTTGTGTGTATTCACATTTCCATGTACTCTGTCATGGGGGTTTACTTTGGGCACTTTTACTCTTCGGGGGCGTGTCTGCTTGCAGGGCTCGGCCTACGGACACGCCCCCTACTGTCTTCCACGGACCGTGTTAGCCTTAGGTGTGATTCATCATGCCCTCATGCATATGCATGACATGCTGACGTCACACCGTTTAACTGCAGCCTCTGTGTAAGCCTTGTATCTCTTACACGGAGGCTTCATGAATCCTGCCCATAGTTTAATCAGTTAGGACCTTAGTTGGAAAGTTAATCCAAGTGATACATTCTGAGGAGAAAAAATCATCACAAAAAATGCACCTCTAAGGATGAATAATCTATACTGAGCAAATGTCTCCTTCTCTTCTTTCTTGATATAATACTCAAAGAAAGAAAGAAAAGTTATTTCACATACACTAACTCTACTGATTGATGAAATTTTTTAAGGTACATACAAATGAGCTGAAATGAATTTGCATTATCAGTTCATATATGGAAGAACTATTGGTTATACTAATTAATATGTAATTGTCTAATAAATAGTGATGATAACAATGCTCAAGCACAGATGGCTTTTCATAATTTCACAGCTTGCATCAACACCTTGGAGAGTAAATTCATTAATACATAACTGGATAGTACACACAAAAAGCAAAACAATGTTAACTATATTTCTGTTATTACAAACCAAAAAAAAAGATGAAAAAAAGTGCTTCAGAGAGTTCACCTCCAACAAGTATATCAAAAACAAGCACTTATGAAGCCAAGGACATGAACAAATTATACAAAACTGTTTTTAATGAAGAACAGACACAAATCCCAAATCAAACTGTATCACACTAAAACGAACACAAGCACAAAACGCTTAACTGATTCACCACGTTTTTCATTCCAAATGGAACTTCCTCAGATGCAAATCAATTAACTACCTCATTAAAAATAATAATATGTAAATTTGTTTTGAGACTAGATGGCAGTATTGTCTATGACATAATATTGAAAGTGTCTTAGGTGAAAGTTGTATATGTATTTATATATTTTTTTATTATTTTTGGTATATATTTAATGACATGAATAAGAAATACATATTTTAGTGATGGTTTTAGAATATGTTTTTTATGAAATTATGAAGTATTTTGCATAAAGAAAGGCAAGTGAGGTTGTCAGCATGTTCTTATGAATATTCATGAAAAACAATAATACATGAATTTGATTGTTTTTTTATTTTTTAATGGTATTTAAGCTGCTAATGAGGTAGTTAATTGATTTGCATCTGAGGAAGTTCCATTTGGAATGAAAAATATTCTCCAATCTCCAAAATCCTAGAAAAATGCATCCACCTCCACTTATGCCTTTTCTGACTAAAACCCAACTTTTTAACCCTACCCAACATGGTTTCTGACCAATACATAGCAACATAACAGCTCTACTCTCATTCTTAGAAACTGTCAAGCAAGCCCAAGATTCTGGGAACTTACTGTCCACAGTGCTCCTAGATCTCTCTAAAGCATTTTATACTGTTTCTCATAAGCACCTTCTAAGTCACCTCTCAAACCTAAATCTTTCCCAAAACACTTTTTCCTGGTTCTCAAGCTATCTGTCAGCTAGATCTCAGGCTGTGAAATGGAAAAAAGGCATCTCACCTTTCTTACCCACCCCTACTGGAGTACCACAGGGGTCCATCCTCGGACGAATGCTGTTTAATATCTTTATCAATAACTTTCACTCTGTTATTCCTAATGCCAAAGTCATCCAATATGTAGATGACTCTACACTTGGCTTCCTCTTACCTTCTTCCCTGCCTTCTGTATGGCACCCTGCTACTAACTAACCTATCCTCTTCCATCACTTCCAAACTTGAAAGCTGTTATAACAAAATTTCAAAATTTGCCACCAAAGCCAAACATTCCACTCATCACTGTGTTACCCTCCAATACCTCAACTGATTAGAATTCACAAATTACCTGGACTTTCTCAAGCTCACTACAGCACATAGACTAATATTTAATCCAACAAAATGCCCCGCTCTAACATCCGTCCCCCATACACCCCAAATAGAACTCTCAGATCTGAACACCAAAACTTAATTACTGTCCACAAACCAAAATGTCCTGCTGGACAACTTTTCCTCTCCTTCTCCTTAGGATTAGCCATAATCAAAACTCCTAATGATGTGGACATCCTACAAAAGGGCCTCACTGAGACAGATGCCTGGTGTCAAAGCCATGGCCTCAAGCTCAATGCCAAAAAGTGCATTGTCATCCCTTTTGGTAAAAACTCTGTACCCATGAACTACCACATAGGCAGTAGTCTACTTACACCAAAAGTGTGATGAGACCTTCGGACACAGGTGGACAGTAGTCTCCTTTGATAATCACATTGCCACAGTAGTCAGGAAATCCTTCTATGTGGCACACCTCATCACAAAAGGTTTCTCATCCAGGAAAAAAGAGGTCATTGTACCCCTCTACTCATCACTCATTATAGAGTACAACATCCCTTTTGGTATGTACCTCACAAGACATCTACAACAACTGGAAAGGCCACAGAAATACCTCACAAAGAGGATTACTGGCCTCAAACAGATGCCCTATGCAAACCATCTCTAAAAACTCCAGCTTTACTCTGTCACATATCGCCTACTCATCTCCGATCTCTGCCGATCTCTGCCTAACATACAAAGCTATGTCAAACCCAGAGCTGTTGGACATGCTCCACTTAAAGAAATCCCAATCCCTATGAGCTACATGCTCTAGGGACCTAAACCTTGTCACCACAATAAACATAACATGCTGGAGGGATAAATTCCTGTCCCAGATACTTTCCATACTCTGGAACAAAGTACCTATCTATATCAAACAAAGCTCCTCATTAGCACTCTTCAAGAAAAATCTTGATTGGATGGGAGATAGGAAATTCATCTTGGGGATCACCTCTGTGGCTCTGCTTGACAGGGGCACAGTAAAATAATTTTCTTGGGTGGCAAAAGTCAGGGTACCATCTGGCTAGGCTTATATAGGCCCTAGGGCCAATAGCCTAGTACCTACCTATGAACCTATAAGGTAAGCTGATAGTGTAGAAAAAAATAATAATGCCAAAAGTCTGATTACTTACAAGGATATAATTGGAATGTTTTCCATTATAGTTCTTGAATACCAAAATAGTCTGTATACACTAGCAAATACTTATTGGATACCTGGCCTCATTGTGAAATATGCAAGAAAATGTTTGGAAATTTTACTGACTCATATGAAAGGAAGTATGATTTTTGGAGGTTTTCATTGTGTAGAAAGGTTTACAGAAATGCAGTTAAATTTCCTAGATCCTCCACTACAACTAATGTTTTGGCAAATTGAATAGAGGCAAATTTTAATAGAGCTGAACATAAGAAAACATGAAATCTCTCAAGAATTCACTTATTATTCATATATGCTTTGTTACAAAGACTACAGTAGATAAAATATTTATATCTATGGACCAAAATGAGAAGGTTAGTAATTTTAAAATGATAATGTGCCCCATAACAGATCATAGTCCCTTAACATTTACATTAAAGTAAATAATAATAAACTACCAGTATGGCTCAGAATACCATATATTACTAAAATGGAAGAATTTAAACAAAGATTCTCAGAAGAAATATATATATATATATATATATATATATATATATATATATATATATATATATACACACATATTCTTTTTTTTTTTAATTTAAACATAATAAAAGATATTAGTTTCTACTAATTACACTAGTACTGGAGAAATAGAAACCCCGATATAATATTTTCCCAAATGATTACATAAATTGGAGAATAAGTCAAAATATTAGATCTAACCAGATTAGCACTATTAAGTGATTAGAGGATAACAGAAATAAAAAAAAACATAGAAGATATACTTAAGGAATTCAGAAAATATTTGAACATAACAATGGAAGAAGTGAAATGTGGACAACAATACACATAAAATGTTATCTGAAGATGCTAAATCCCTATTAACAAAACAGATTAGTCGAGCAGAAGTTATGAAACAAATAAAGAAACTAAAAGAGAACAAAGCTCCAGGGTAGGTAGATTAATCCCAAACATCTGTGGCTTATTTGCAACTAAAATGATATTGCAAGATATGGAGATATGCCATAATAACATCAACATTTAAAGCAAATAAAGAAGTATCCCATATTTGTTTTTTATTGTTTTTTAAGCTAATACATGTCCTGCTATTATAGCAATAACCCACACCTGGGTGTGGGTAATGCTGGATTTACCCACGGTTGGTGTGGTTTGGTCATGAGGGTGAAGCCCGAGTGGCCAAACAAAGCCAACCGTGGGTAAATCCAGCATTACCCACACCCAGGCATGGGTTATTGCTATTATACAATGACATTATTTAAGAAAAAAAATAATTACTTTTCTTAAATAATGGCATTGTATAATGCCTCCTTGCTGCCCTTCCGCAGCTGTCTGGTATTCTGCGGCAGTTCTGATGTACTGCGCATGCGTATGCCTACGCAGTACATCAGAGCTGTGGGCAAAAGCAACGGAGAAAGCAAGATCTCCGTTGCTTTTTACAAACTGTTTCGCTATGTTAAATGGGTTTAACATAGTGAGACAGTTTTGAAAAAAGCAACGGAGAAAGCAAGATGTCTGTTGCTTTTTACAAACTGTCTCGCTTTGTTAAAGGCATTTAACATAGCGAGACAGCTTTAAAAAAAGCAACAGAGAATCCCTGTTGCTTTTTTTAAAACTGTCTCGCTATGTTAAACTCGTTTAACATAGCGAGACAATGTGAAGCAATGGAGATATTGCATTCTCCATTGCTGTAAAAAAAGAGTTATAGTAATGGAAAAAGTTCGGGTGATTGGACCTTTTTCCAGTACTATAACTCCGATTTACAACGTGCATGCTGACCAATCAGCGTGCACGTTTTTGAATATTAATGGGGGGTCATTGTATAATGGACATTAATAGATGATTCACTGTGCATCATAATGCCACATTGCTAGATATGAAAGATACAGTGTATATTTCCACAAACACTAATAGAATAAGAAATACATGAAGATTAAGTAGGATTTATTGTTAACAGTCAAGTCCTAGACAAATAAAAAGAATAGTAACACTAAAAAACTGTGATGAACAAGAAGAAAGAGATGCCAAGTTTCAGTTTAGACATTGTTAGTTAACAAAGTGTTAACTTTTCCCAAGTATTCATAAAATTATTGTATTATTAAAAAACGTGATCCTGCCCCATTTCCATATTCCTGGTTATAACAGATCCAAGACTAGAATTAATGGAAGAACTGCAATTCTATATTAAGTTCACCTACAACTAAAATTACACTCACAAGCTATCTTCACCTCTAAGTAGGATGCTAATTAACTAGGTTTACAAATCTGGCAACAAATATCTCCAGATATATGATGTGAGTTCATAATGAATGTTCTAGGTAATCACATTTTACTCTATAACGAGCATCATTTTATAGTTAGTGTATTTGAAGTGGTTCAGGAAAATTCAAGAGTTGGTGACTTGGGTACTGTTTTAGAAATATATCTCATGTTATTTATAGCTAAAAAAACATCTAAGTCAAATACAACTGGTAGTTTAAAACCACACCAAAACTGATAAGGTAAATAGAATCTCACATGATAATTTTATTTTCCTACCTTTATTCATATTGAAGCCTTCCTGTTTTTGGTAATGTTTATTAAATAGTGCAGTATGATAGGCTGTTTCATATCATGCAGCTGCTGTTGATTTCATGAATGGGTGCTCAGTAAATTAATCTACTCTGAATGTTGAGAGATTATCAGAAATCATATGATTACTGTTTAAATTATGCCATGTTTATACTCTGTTTTTTAATGTTGAAGTGCAGGAAATGAACGCTTATATATATTTTGCTGTTGAGCATTAATAGATGATTCTGTCATGCTCGCATACTTGTTTTTTGCTGTGTTTTCTTTTTTTCGGATTACTTGTTTTCAGCCTGACATTTCCCACTTAGGAAATGCTACAGTACAAAAAACATACATGACTTTATTTGACATTCCAGTAATTCATACAAAACTGCATCAGGCTGTGTTTGATATGCTGCATAGGATTTGAATTCTCCTTTAAATAGCTTTCCTAGTGAGATACTATTTGTGTCGTAGAAGATGCATTAAAAGTCATATCAATAATAGACTCAAATTATCTAGGATATAATTCAGTTATTCTCATTAGGAGTAATATATAATTATCGGCCATGAGATGGGCAAGGCCAGTCTATATGAAAATAGGATAGGTTATTTTGAGCACATAAAGGGAAATTGGCTTGGCTTAAAATGACCCACAAGGGCAGCTAGCATAGTACTTGCCTATGAACCTATAAACTACCACTGCTTTTATCTGCACTACAGTTAACAGTCCTAGAATGTTTAGTTAACCATTTCCATCACTTCATAATCTGCCACATTCAGATTAGATTTATGATATGTCTTAATTTCATATCGCTTGCAAAATTCAATATAGCAAGCATTCTCTCATGCCATTTCTTTAGGTTATGACACAGGCATGAAAAGCGAGTTCTTTCAAAAAACATTCTTTCTTAAGCATATCATCTATAAACAGAAATTTTGTGTGTCTGAGTGAATTGCAACAATTAAAAATAAGCTGGTTATTACCTGTTTTTACGGTTAGACAAAAATGCAAACATTTGTTAAGAACATTTAGTTTAAAAGGACACAACTTCATGTTAAAAATATTAAACATCTAGTCAGAATCATCACTGAAAGAATGCATAGTGTTAGTCCTTTTTGTATACATGATGGTATACCTTTGATTTCTCACTTGTCTGTTTCCTGCTACTTGTTGCTGTTCTTTTCCCAGTTACTAGTATACTAACCAGTGACTACTGATAGTTAACTGTGTGGTTATTGTCAACCTAGTTTTCTTGATGAAACCGTAAAGTGTTAAATTTTACCAACTTGAAACTCTTCCCTTCCACTTTCATTGCAAACATATTTGCAAGGAACTGTTCAATGCTTTAGCATTAGTGTCTATTCCAACAACATTCATGCAATCCACGACAGCTGTAATTAGTGTTAGTTTGAACCTGTCTTATTCAATGTAAAACTATAGCTACCATCATAATCAGCACACGTTGTTACTTAACTAACTTTCCTGCTTTCACTTTTTATCATATTGTTTAACTTTAAAATGTGTCTTGGCAAATACTGCACAGAGTTTATGAATGAATCTAGATGTCTTTCCAAAATATGGATTATAGAACATTGTCTGATATTCTCTGTCAAAGATGTACTGTCTAAACTATGTAGAGCTTTTCTCCCGGCCCTTCACTGAAAATGGGCTCACTCAGTCCCAGTGGACTATCCCTGTAAACTAATGCAATAAATAAATAAATACATATTCAGAATATCAAATGGTTACCAGTTGAGCAAGCACCCATTTTTACTAACTACACTTGTCTAGAAGCTATTAAATACTGTTACTGTTCACCTTTGAAAGATATGCTGCTAGTCAAAAGTCCCCAGTACAGCCCTAGAAGTCAAGACACCCTACAGCTATAGACACCTGCTTATACTATGGCAACAGCAGGCAGTGTCTTCTACAAAACTTACTTTGTAGTGTGAAACACTAGACAAAATGGAAAAGGCTGGCAAACTAAATGTGAAAACTTTGGATAGCATACCTCACAAACAGATATAAAGGAAGTTGTTATAAGGAACCAGAGCTTAAACTATACTACTAAAAATCCCACTACACTTGGCAAAGATATAACCTATGGATATAGGTAAGTAAATAGCTCTTGTGCACTTCTACACAGTGAAGTGGTTATGAAAATATCATTCTTGTACATGCATGACTGTTGTAGATACTGAATGGCATTAATGCTAGGAGCCCTGAACATATTTATGCCAAAGCAGATCGATGGCCATTGTTCAAATGTAAATGTTGCTTGTAATGTAAACTGAATGCAAATGTTTCTTTGAAATCTAATTCACAAGGTACTTTGGTTTGTAAATATTGTTATTGCCTCTTGGCATGAGTCTTGGCCGAAAACATCCTTTGGACCGGTTAACTAAAACAAATAAATGACCAACTGAATAAATGAATAAATACATACATACATATAAGAGATACAGCTATCCATATCTATCTCTATGTATAAACCTACTTTGCAGTCACAGATCAAATATGCATGTATTCTTCCTATTTTCTTTAAATGTAGTGCATTACTGTGCTCTGAACTATAGAGACATCTCTTCAAAATTCTTCACCTGTAGGCACCATCTATTTTTTTTTTAGGCAAACCAAGCATAAGACCGTCTGTACATGTTCATTTGGATAACTGCTGTTTTATTACTGAGGAGTTTTGCTTGTTGGGAAAGAACAAGATGGTTGGTCTGTCATTTTGATTTAATTCAAACTTATTTCTAACCTATATTGTTCATTCTTTCAGATCGACGCAACTTTCAAACAATCTGTCACTCTGAGCTGGAACTCAATTCAAACCAACAGCCTTTTACTGCTGAAGAAGAAATAAACTTTACTGTGAGAAAAGAAGTGGAGAGAAGCAGAAGTAGAAACCCCCCAGTAAATACTTCACGACTCACTGTGGTCAAGGTTTAGAAGAGAAGACAATATTTTGATTAAAAATGTTAATTATCTCTCCAAAATACTCAGTGTGTCTCTCTTAGTGTTCTATATGTGAAACTCCAGGAATAGCGGGGATGAAAAACAACCTAGCAAGAAACTGTTTTAGTTTTACAGCTTGTTGCTGTTTAAACCTTTTAGTGAATGAGATGTGCTTAAAAAGGGGAGTCCAAAATTCTGCCTGAAGAAGGCTTTATATAAATAATAGTAACCTAAGACATTATGCTAACATACCTCTCAACTGTCCAGATTTTTGCAGAATGTCCAGATTTTGGTCTCATAATTTGAGCCTTTTCTCATAAAATAGTAGTTTTCTGGCAAATCATTTCCATATGATTTATGACTGAAGTCAGAAAACAGTGACAGACATTTGAGTTTCAGAATTCATATTCTTCCTAAATTTCATATTAATGCAAAGCCTGTTATTCTATCAACATTCTAAGTTTGCAAGATCAATATTTAAAAACTGTCCCTATTTTTGGTCTTTGCCCCCCCCCCCCCCAATTGTTTATGCCTTGTCCAGATTTCCTTGCTCTAAGAGGTTGAGAGGTATGGCTAATAGACACTGGAAACCATTGGGGGTTTTTTGCCTTAAAATAATGTTGCTGGATTTTTGGGTGCTCTCGTGTTCTACTGTAAAATATGTAAAGACGGCTATCCTTCTGTTTAATTGGCCTGGAAATGTCCATATCATAGGAGTAAGCGCTACACTAACAGGTGCAGACTTTAGGAATGCACCGTAATGCCCTTCTTTGGGGGGGTGAAAGTTAGTTAATGCCCTATAAGAAATATGTGCTTCAGTACCTATAAGTGTAGTACTGATGGTGGAAGTGGGGGACAATCGTGACAGTTAAAGCAGTTTGAAATTTCCTGCATGCAAGGCACCCAGTATAATTATTCTCACAGGACTAGTGCTATAAGGGGGTAATTCAAAACATTTCAGCTCATTCCGTAACTTCTGAGGAGAATTTGCTCTCACCCTTGTGGAACAATAGATTACCATTTACAATTTATATGTTTGCTCATCAGTCTTAGAGATATCTTACCCCACATGACAACTTCTGAAGCCACTAGGTGAAAGCAGACTTATTTACATCTTTGGATATCAGTTTTGCCTCCTGTCACTTTAAATGCATGTTCAAATCAGACTTAAGTCTTAGTAACAGCATTTTAGTGTCTATCATCAATCTGAACTTAAATGTGACACTCCACTGGAATTGTACTTGAACAAACTTAATTGTGTTTGGAATTCTGACTGAAGGAAATTGTTCTAATTGGAAGTACCATAGTTTCCACTGAAACTGATGGACAGAAGTACTTTTTAGTGCAAACAGGCTGAGTTTTAACTTTAAAAATGTTATGTTTTTGTATTTTATATAGATAAATATACGTCTACATATGTAGAAATAAACAGGGAAGAGTATTTTTTGTAAAAATATACTAATCTGTTTTATTTTAAGTTAACAATTAACCAGTTCTAGAAGGCTGGCCTTTGCTATTGATTATATAGTTGTATTAGTTATGTATCAGAGAAAAATAAAGCACTTTTAGTAGTACATCATGCAGAGGAGGCTTCCACTATATATCCCTCTGTTTCCAATTAACTCTTCTCTAGAATGGAAGGTTGGGAAACAGACAGTTAACCAACTACAATAACAGATTTGTAGATAACTTTAGGTTCTTTTTTCTATTTGGAACCTGTGACAGTGTGACATAAGCCATTATCTACCCCTTGGTTAAAGAGTCATATGTCTCCCTTGCCTGATGTTTGTCTCAGCATGCCCCTTAATTGCCTCATGCATGGCACATGGTCATATGCATGGGTTACTGGAAGATGTGACTACAGGAAGTCATGCATGTGCCATGACAAAATTAACAAGCATATTGACACATATATGTTTTATTCCATGTTTACACACTATGTCTGTCTCCTCAACTCATTCCATGTGTGTACATTGTACCTGCCTTTTTGACTCATTCCAAATTTCCACATTATGTCGATCACCTCATCTCTTTCCAGACGTGAACATTATGTCTGCCTCATTAATTCATTCCAGATGTGCACATTATGTCTGCCACCTTAGCTCTTTCCAGATGTGCACATCATATATGCCTCCTCAACCCACATCATATGTGGGCATTGACTCACTTCATGTGTGGCCATTATGTCCGCCTCCTCAACTCATTCCACATTTGCACATGTACATATTATGTCACTGAGATTCTTGCAGTGCCAACTAATTCTTATCTGTGACTTCAGAGCGTCTGATGTCTCAGTGTGTGTAAGTGTGCTGGGATGTAGTCCAGTACCAGAATGTACTGCACATCAGTGACTGATGCAGCTCTTCTGTACTCTCTTAAACACATATTGACTGATCTGCATGACTGCATGCATGCGATTTTCAGGTTACTGAATGTGTGGTCACAATCTGAGAATCATGCCCATTTCTTTAGTAAGAATAGCAGGACATATCAATAAGTCTGGAGGTGAAAGTTATTTTCTTTTATATATTTTATATGTTGCAGAGAAGTGAAGGAGCAACACTGTCTACAATAAATGGAATCTAGTATGTATGGATACTGGTAGGTTTAGTTTATTCTGGCCATCCACTGTACAGCTGTTTACACGGACGTGTGTTTTAGCTGGCTTTCTCTTTTATTTTTGTGCCACACTATGGAGAAATTACCAGCCTTCAAGGTATTCATTAACAATTTAGTAGGAATTTGAAGTTGCACTTGGAGAAAGAATGTCCAAAAATTCTACACTGTTCTGTAAGTCTGAAGTGTACAGTTTGTTGGCCCCTCTAAGTAAGGCAGGCTGCAGCACTTATGAATTTTTTCTTGGTTAACTGTCCTGTTTCCAGCATTTCATTTTCCAAGAATCAGAGTTGTAAAGTGTGCTGCCATTTTATATGTTATGTAAATGCTGATTCTGTTAAAGAAGCAAGCTGCAAGGTTCATGTTGCTTCCTTTATTGCCTGTCTATCTTTGGACCTCTCGTATGACCAAATAAAAAAAATAGCAGTATGTGGCACTTGTAAGGAGGCAATTATTCCTTCTGAGAACTGTGATGAGCTCACACTTCAGCTGAATTCTGTGCTTTATGTAACACTCCACTCCAAACTAAGATAACATAGTGACTGGAAACTTTTGATGTAGTCCTGTTTAAGTTGTTTTAGAACCCAAAAGTCTGCACAGTCACATCCAAATTGATGAAATCTGTAGATATGATGAACAGAGATGATGTGTTATAAACAATACTTTTTTGTTGAGGGAAGTAGATAGGTGATCCTGGGCTCATTCAGCACTTTTTTAATTGCCGTACCTCATTACACCCTACAGGTATATTTGTAATTGTAAAAATAGCCAGGTGGTGACCAGACCTGTGGGTTTTCTGTTCTCATCTTGCAAGAGATGTGACAGCATGCTCAACTTTTAAATTCACATGATGAAATTGTTTTATGTTACATATAAACGTGGCATACATAGAAAACGATATATGTCTTCCTAATTAGTGAACAAGAGATATGATGAATGAAAAATTTTTGATAATCTGCAACACAACGTTTGTAAGCATGTTTTCATTCAAATCATATTTGTAATTACTAGTCCCATGTATTTTATGATTAAATATTTCAGAGCAGCTGTTTTTGAAAACTGTAATTAACTGTTCTAATTAAAATGTCAGGTATCTTCACAGACGTGTCAGAGTGTATTTCTGTTATTATATCACAGGTTAAACATTTCACAGTATTATCATTTATTTTATGTTACCAGATAACTTCCCACTTAAAGAATACATTGTCTAACAGAAACATCACGGTTTAAAGTGTACGTTGTAAAAAGAAGCACTACATATAGTACTGCTGTTATTTCATAAGCAGGCTGTTCTACTAGACATTGTTTTATCACTTCATGCATTGTACTGCCGATGTACCATGTAAGTGATATTATCATAGGCTGACCTGGAGGAAATGTGCACTGAGAATTAACTTCTTAGTTATTAATTAAAAGAAAAGAAATGTATTAATATCAATTTACTTTTTACTTTATACTAAAAAGGAAATAAAGTGACATAACTGTATGAGATGTCTGTGTGTACTGCATTAGACTGTGAGCAATGAAGGTACTTTTTCTTATAGAAAAGTAACATTTATCACAAGTAATTCAGAGTTTGATTACAGCCTGATACTTCTTAACCAGATCTGCTTGGATATAAAGTGTCTATATGTAATCATTAGGCTGTATGTTTACATCAGGTAATTCACCCATCAGTGGCTGTACGTTTACATCAGGTAATTCACCCATCAGTGCTACTTATCCATAATAGTTCTGCATATCTGCAATACCTCAGCTGTTATACTGTAAGACAGGCCTGGGATTCATAAAAACAAAGTATTGTGCTATTAATCTTATAAAATAACACTGCAGCATATCAGGATAGAATTATCATGTTTGAGAGTTGTGAGGCAAGACAACCATTATATGAAGTACAGCTCTGTTTAATTTAAGATGAATTAATGCTAATAATGACTAGAACAATGTTGCCCCTGATGGATGCATCACTGCGGAAAAAGTGTAACTTGATATGTCACAAAAGGAACAGAGTGGGAAGGACAAAGAGAACAAGAGGGTTTATATCCTGTCTTACAACATGTAGTCTCATGACTGCCTTCTTTGTAAGGACCAAATGAATGTGCAAACTACACGGACAAAACAAGAACTGTGATCAGTTAACCAAATCCTGCTGTCCCTTACACTTATGGGCTATTAAATACATAAACCCATACCACACTGTTCAGTAAATCAATATACTTAGGTTTTATGCTTGCAGTAACCAAATAATAAATACGTTTAGGAAGATATGCATTCAGTCAATGTAAATTTTGTTCAGTTGCATTTTGTTAGAAAAAAATGACATGGTTGTAGAATACTGGAGTTGTGGAGCAGTGTAAATGAATGGGTGTGGAGAGTTCCATACTGTTTATTCTGACTATAAAGGGAGGGAACATGTTCTTTGTAAGCAACAAATGAATGTGCAACTAAATGGACAAATCAAAAACTGTGATCAGTTAACCAAATCCCGCTGTCCTGTACACTTATGGGCTATTAATCACATATTGCACTGTTCAGTAAATCATCTGAACTCACAGGAAGGGCTTTATTTCCAGGACTTGGTTTGGAAGGCACTATTTGTTTGATTTCTCCTTTTAGTCTGAGTAAAGGCTATGAAACTCTCCGTGCCCATTCATTTACACTGTTGCACAACATGTTCTCTCCCTTTACAGTCGGAGTCAGGTTATTTGCAGAGGTTTTTTTGAGTTGTGCCCATTTAATTGAAGGGGCACGAAGAGTTTCATACCATTTACTCTGGCTATTAAGGGAGGGAACATGTTGTGTAGCAGTGTAAATGAACTGGTATGGAGAGTTTCATGCTGTTTACTCTGACTATTAAGGGAGGGAACATGTTGTGTAGCAGTGTAAATGAACTGGTATGGAGAGTCTCATGCTGTTTACTCTGACTATTAAGGGAGGGAACATGTTGTGTAGCAGTGTAAATGAACTGGTATGGAGAGTTTCATGCTGTTTACTCTGACTATTAAGGGAGGGAACATGTTGTGTAGCAGTGTAAATGAACTGGTATGGAGAGTTTCATGTTGTTTACTCTGACTATTAAGGGAGGGAACATGTTGTGTAGCAGTGTAAATGAACTGGTATGGAGAGTTTCATGCTGTTTACTCTGACTATTAAGGGAGGGAACATGTTGTGTAGCAGTGTAAATGAACTGGTATGGAGAGTTTCATGCTGTTTACTCTGACTATTAAGGGAGGGAACATGTTGTGTAGCAGTGTAAATGAACCGGTATGGAGAGTTTCATGCTGTTTACTCTGACTATTAAGGGAGGGAACATGTTGTGTAGCAGTGTAAATGAACTGGTATGGAGAGTTTCATGCTGTTTACTCTGACTATTAAGGGAGGGAACATGTTGTGTAGCAGTGTAAATGAACTGGTATGGAGAGTTTCATGCTGTTTACTCTGACAAAGGGAAGGAACATGTGTTTCACTTGAGAATGGGTGTCAATCAGGTAACAGGATCCGGTTCTTACCTGTTGTGAAAAACATATAAACATGTGTCTGTGTAGAAAGTTGCCAGGGAGTGAAGGTGTGGGGGCCTTGCTCCTCCGCAAAGATGTAGTGTGTGAATTCAGTAGAACTCCCAAGGGGGGTGTTCTGTGTGTGTTTTCTTTTTTGATGGCTTCAGTCTGCTTTGCTGAGTGTCAGTGTAAGATTACAACAGTGATTCAAAGTTACCTCAAGGTATTCTTTTTGTATTCAGATGCATCCTGTCATGGTGCTTTTCACAAAAATATGTAGCAGCAAGTTGGACTGCCTGCATGGTCAATGTAGGGGAGAGGTATATGCTAATTAGCCCTGTATATTCTACCAAAAAATGCCTTCAGGAACGTATCTATATGTCAAATGCTTCACAAAATAGCTTTGCCTTGTAGATGAGCATGGCCACTCTATCCGTCTTGTAGTAGTGAACACAGCCAAAATGCTGTGTCCATCCATCACAGGAGAGCTATGTGCTAGAGTTTAGTTGTAAGACAGGGTTAGGAGGTGCATGCATGAGTGTATGTGAAGGACTGTGTGTGTCCATTGGGAAGACTGTCATACTTCCACACACCCTATACTAATGAACAGAGGCTTCATCATAGGGCGGTGGGAAACTACTAACCAACAGGGCTGATTCTCTTGTGCCATACTGGAGGAACAGTAGACAACAGGGTAATATATGTTTTGTGGCTTAATGACACTAGGGGATATAGAGAATCAGATGTACTTACAGCAAGTGAATGGTCCAACACTCAAGGTAGAAACACATTATTACAATACATGAAACGAGCAACTACATTGGAAGAACCCACTCTTAGGTTTGTGACTACATCGCAATCACAATGTTATAAGAAACATTATGGACACCCACTGGAACATACTTTTGGCAAATGAGGAACTCAGGAAACTTTTAGGTCCTAAATGCATGTTTTTGTTTAGGCGGGGAAAACATTGGGTGGTCTATTTTCCCATTACAAACATAAGGAGAGTGGGGGTGCAATATATCAGCAAATGACAATGACTGGAGACAAACTTTTGGGCACCTTCCCGTGTGGACATTGTGGTTCATGCTCTAATGTAAGTAAACTTAAAGAATTTACCAGTGCCAACACCAACAGAGTGTATAATTTAAGGGTGTTTGGTAACTGCAGTAGTAGTTGGGTTGTTTACTTAGTCACCTGCCAATGCTCAGCTTTTTATGTGGGCCAGACCTCTCGTTCACTAAGAATTAGAATGACTGAACACAAAAGTGACATCCATAATAAAAAAGAAACCAATGCTTTATACAGACATACCATGAAACATACTAATGCCAAGTTCATGTTTATGATCATAGATAGAATCACAGGGGACAGAAGTAACCAACAGGGTTGGCACACTATTTTAAATCATAAGGAGAAACATTGGATCATTAACCTTGGGGCATTATTTCCCCCAGGTCTCAATGATCATTTGTAAAAAGCCTGGAGATGACATGTTTATCTGGTGAATCCACCAACTATTAGCTGCTGTGGGTTCATCTTCTTCTGAAGCCTAAATATGCTCATAATCAACTTGAACGCAAGTGTATACATATATATATATATATATATATATATATATATATATATATATATATATAATTTATGGAACATGCTTTCTGATTAATTATTGTACATACCAGGTTACATTGGGTATGTAGGAATTTTACATTATATGTAAAACTAGATTTTTTGATAGGACATATGTCTTCTCAGATTTCATGTTTATACATGTTATGTCTTACATATACATAGATATATATACACATTAACAAATTCTTTACATTGTATTTATAATATTTATGTGTTTTCTTATATATTATAATATCCAATATATTCTATATATTGTATGAAGCTTTTGGGATATGCCCCCCCAGGTGGAGTTACACTAGGCAGTTATGATTCATTTTATGTTATCATTTATAAAAAATTGCATATTTGTGTTATTTACATAATTTATTTTTGTTTCATTTATTTACTATTTCATATATTGTGTTATGCTTTTGTGCTAATTTTGTTTATTAATGTCTATGCATTCAAATAATATAGTTAAGCAAAACTTGTATGTTTGTTAACATTACATTGTACTTTAACCATTATGCCGGGCTATACCATGTTCCCTATTGGTTGGGGATGAGTATAAATAATGAGTATTCTTACTGGAGGTTAAATTTACCCACTGATGAAGGCTGGTTAGCCGAAACCGGTTTGGAGATGTTTAGTATACTTAATAAATACAATATTTGAATTTTATTCCAGACATCAGTATCTTTGTATTGCATTTGCTGGCCGTTGGTGTTTTGGTTGTTAATGGTTGGGCCGAGCATACCATACTTGCAAAGCATTAAGTTTTTGTTATTGACACTATAACATTATAAAGATTTTGGGGGGGCACCAGGGATACTCATTATGGTGTGCCTTAAAAGCATAGTAAATGCAAGATGTGGGGAACAACTAGACACCAAAGAACAGAAGAGCGCTTTAAAAGGCACTAAGCTGATCTCAAACTCTGCACAATTCCACCTATCACAGAGGACATTTTTAAACAAATGTAATTCAAAAGAAAAATAAAACAAATTTCCCTTGAACTGAGAACTCCCTGCATTAATATTTTTTTTTTATAATATACTAAAGATCTCAGGCATTATGCAATACCTGCAACATGTGTTGAACAAGGGGGAGGGCAGGAAAAAGTCAAACAAATGTGATACAAAAGAGGGGAGCATTGAAAGAGTGTGATTATTTGACTGTTGTCCCACTATATCTCAACAGTCTTTTACTTTCTTTATTTCCTTTTGATATATAGAATGATATTATGTTCCAGAACATCCTAACCTTTTCAGCAGGTATAAGAGATGATGGAACATTCTGGAACATTCTGATGATTTCAGCAGTTACTACATTTGATTACGAAACATGACTTGTTTACTACATTTGATTATGAAACATGACTTGTCTGGAGTTTTCTGGTAATGTACTAAAACTTGCAAGGTTATTGGAATATTCCAGTGTAGTATTTGAAATTTGCAGAATCATTGTACTTGGCAGGATTTGCTATTCCTTCTGGGATGGGTGGCCAATACCACAGAATACTCTAGCAAGATCCAGCCTACACTGGAAAAGTACTGATTCTCATGACTTGTGGTAAACAACCTAGTTATATATAGATGGGATTCTCCACACTCTGACAGAAGCCTCACCTGTGTAGTGGACGCACTGCCCAGGACTGTTTTCCCGATGAAGACTCCTGCCTGACTGCAATGGGGCTTCCCAGTCAAGACTGAAGACAGGATGAAGCTTTCTCTTTATCAGTGATGTATACCTTTTTCTTTAAATGCATTGTCTAATTTCATATTTTAGTTAGAGTTTACATAGTTTTCTGCTTTAGTGTGATTTACTGTTCAGTTATATAGAGTTTATTTAGTTTTCTGTTTTAGTGTAATTTACTGTTCAATTACATAGTTTATTTAGTTTTCTGTTTAGTAACAGAAATAAAGTTTGTTACTAAATAATTTTGTTAGTGTGAAGTGAATTATTTAGAATTCTGCTCATTAGGCAATACAACATACCTCTCCACCTTGTACACAGCTTGTGCCCCACCTTGCATTTACTGAAGGTAACGAAGCATGAAACTCGAATGTCTGATATTAAGAAAGTACAGTGTAAGAACTTACCATAACAATAGATGCCCTACTGATAACTGCTGCAGTATTCTTCACAAATGTTTTTTGTCACTGACTCACGTCTAGCCGGGGTATCAAAGCTTTACCTTCCTGAGGGTGTACACCCGACATATAACCTCAACTCATCTGCTTTGGGTTATAAAGGATGTATGCACAGGCAAGATCCTCAGACTAGCTCCAAGCCAGCAGCCTGAAGACAACTGAGAGAGAGGAAGCTGGTCAGCTAGGAAAGGCATAGCTAGAACAAGTAGGAAACCTTCCCGGAGAAAGCACGTATACATATATGTGATCCAAAAACAAGACAAGACAGGGGAATGAATACTGTAACAGTGATCAGAAGGACATCTACTGCTATGGGAAGTTCTTACACAGCTGTAAAATGTCCTAACTGAAATCACTGTTAAAGTATTCATCTCATATGAGTGATTCCCAGAGCTGCAAAGAGAGAAAAGATAGTGGGATGCCTGGCTAGAGTGAAGAGGGGTAAGTATCCAGGAGACCAGAGGGCACTGGTCTGGCAAGTCCAACTCAGACCTGGAGATGGCATCACTCATAGTGTTTAGTGAAAGGACAGAAGACAAGGTGGCCACTTCTAAGATGGACCTGGCCTCAACTTCTTCATGGAAAGTACTATAAGAGTCATCAGTTCCTTCGTGGAAATCACTAGAAGAGGCAAATACCTGAGTGGAATGTGATTTAGGACAGGAGGACGTGGACCTGCCATTGTAGCAAGTAGCAGAAGGAGATAGTCTTGGATATCCAGGGTGCAATACTTCACTTTGAGTGGTTGGCCAAGCTTGGCATCAAAATCCATGAAAAAAAACAAACAATTGGTAAGTTTTTTGATTGTCTTCGTTTTGTCAAAAAAGAATCTCAGCTGCCTTTGAGTGTCTAAGGAATGTAAGATTCCCCTCATTTTGAGGACTGGTGAAGAAAGCATGTACATGAATAGCTTGATTAAATGATAAATAGATCATTCACAACCTTAGGCATGAAAAGCAGATTGATCCTAAGCATTACCTGTTTTTCTGGAAAATAAGGAAGGGTGGAGTACCATGAATGTTTGTTGTTATGACACCCTGAGAGTAGAGATTAGAGCCCACAGGAGGACAGATTTCCATGTGCAGAATTTTAAGGTATCCAATGCAGCTGACTAAAAAGGGGGTAGAATGAGTTTTTTCAGAACAGAATTAAGATCCCATTGTGGGGTAATCAGGATTAAGGTGCAGGACTCCTTTCAAGAAGAGCTTTACCTCTGTCCTGGACATAAGAGGAGGGTCTAGAGGTAAACAGGCATGCTGGCTGACAAATGTGCTTTAATACATAAGTAAGCCAACACAGAATGCAGAAGCTCACAGAGATACTGAAGTATGGTGGGGACCTCAGATAAGAGTGGTTCCAGTTTTTTAGCGCCAAATGTAGTATCCTTTCCACTTGTATGTGTATGATTTCTTATTTGGTTTCCTGGCCTCCTGTAAAACCTGCAGCACTTCCTCCAAAAATAAGTATCCACAGAGTGAGATTGAGAGAGGCTAGGTTGGGGGGTGTAGAAGCTGACCTTTCTATTGGATGGTTAGATCTGGTTGTATAGGAATTTTCCAGTGGTTTCCCTTTGATAGGTAGAAAAGGGGGGAACCAATGTTGTCTTGGCCAAAAAGGAGCCAGGAGCAGCAGTTTTGGAGTGTCCTGTTATACTTTTAGAAGGACCCTTGGAATAAGTGGCAATGGATGGCTATCATACAGGAACCTTCCTTTCTACTGGAAGGAGAAAGCACCTGTCTTCTAGACCAGAGGAGATGAGATTATGGTGCAGAACACAGGGAGCTGGTGATACTCTGGAGATGCAAAAAAGCATATCTACAGGGTCTTAGGTATGAAAGACTGGCAAATGCACCAGGATTTGTAGTCATGTTCTCGGCCTAGGCAAAAATGGCATTTAGAATGCAAGTTCTTGTATGGAATCTGCCTACCACACTCACACTTACTCCTCCTAGCTGACATCTAACAATTTAAGAAGTATGAAAAGGAAGGTTCCCCAGTGGGGCACTTCTCAGACAATGATGAGTGAAGCCAAAGGTACCAACAACAAAACTTGGATCAGTCTGATGGATGCATGACGTGTGTTCAGGCTGGTGACAAGATAGTCTGAAGATCTTAAATGTACGTCCATCCTTTATAACTTGACACACATGAGCTAAGGTCATATGTCAGATGTATGCCCTTGGGAAGGTAAAACCTTGGTACTCTGGCTGGACATCCACAATGAAAACCCATACGTGATGAATACTGCAAAAGTAATTTCAGTTAGGACATCTGTCATCATCTGTGAATTACCTAAGTAGGAGAAAAGGAGATATCATTGACATTTTGACTTCAGTGACAGGTAAGAAGTATGTGGTTTATTGAGTGCTTAAGAGAGAGCAACTGGGGGAGATGCCTCTGCATACACAGTGTGGCTGCCACAGAAATAATGGTGGGAAGTGCTTATCTGCATTTTGTGGTGGTTAATTGCAATTCTAGACATGCAAATTAGACAATAACAAGTTCTTTCCTCATTGCAGCTAATGCATCTATGAATCACAGATCAGAGCAACTTATAAATATAGCTTTTTTCTCATGGGCTGTATGGCCCATTTTGTGTCTCTTAATGAATGCTCGGGCATACACACACACACAGGTAGATATATATATATATATATATATACACTCACACACACACACACACACATATATATCTATGAACACACATTTTATACACACACATATATATATATATATATATATATATATATATATATATATATATATATATATATATATATATATAGATATATATACTCCTGATCTACCTCTCCACTGCTGCATGTCCCTGGCTCCAGAGTCCACACCTTATCTATCCAACCTGCTTGTACTGTCCCACAGTTGAAAATTTGCCCTGTCTGTTGCTGACCTACAGCCTTATTCCACTGCAACAACTGCTGTCCATTCCTTAAACTAAGGAACCGTATCTATATACTCCCTGTGCATCAGTCCTTCAAAGAAAAGAAACTATCTAGCCTGCTTGTACTGTCCTACAGTTGAGAATTTGCCCTGTCTGTTGCTGACCTACAGCCTTATTCCACCGCAACTGCTGTTCATTCCCTAAACTAAGAAACCGTATCTATATACTCCCTGTGCATCAGTCCTTCAAAGAATAGAAACTATCCAACCTTTGTGCTGTCCTACAGTTGAGAATTTGCCCTGTCTGTTGCTGACCTACAGCCTTATTCCACCACAACAACTGCTGTCCATTCCCTAAACTAAGGAATCATATCTATATACTCCCTGTGCATCGGTCCTTCAAAGAAAATAAACTATCCTACCTGCTTGTACTGTCCAACAGTTGAGAATTTGCCCTTTCTGTTACTGACCTACAGCCTTATTCCACCGCAACAACTGCTGTCCATTCCGTAAACTAAGGAACCATATCTATATACTCCCTGTGCATCGGTCCTTCAAAGAAAATAAACTATCCAACCTGCTTGCACTAACAGTTGAGAATTTGCCCTGTCTGTTGCTGACCTACAGCCTTATTCCACCACAACTGCTGTCCATTCCCTAAACTAAGGAACCGTATCTATATACTCCATGTGCATCAGTCCTTTAAAGAAAAGAAAGTATGTGTTTTTAAAACTACAGGCAGTACAACTAAACAATTTTTTGATACTTCAGGTTTTTGTACACTCCCTAGCTAGGGCGACCAGCAGCCAAAGCCCTTCTCTTCACCTACTTCCATACCTTCTCCTCTTGTGCCCTCTGTATATAATTGCAATCTTTCCCTCCTCATATTTCTAGACCTGTTACCTCCCTAAAGAAGCTATTGTTTGCTATACTGCATTTGTCCATTAGGTGGCACCCTTCTCATAGCTCTATCCCACTGACTAAATATTCCACTCTTAGGCTCCCAATTTTCATAACTTGTTGAACTACAGCCCCACTATTTCCTTCTACCTGAACTCTACATCACTTATCTACCCTGCTTACTATCACTACTATCAAGGCTCTTACCTTCTACCTATTCCCACCCAGACCTACCTTACCTTTCATCTCTCCTCTGATTGTTTTTCTAGGGTTCACTCCCTCAGTGGCTCTACCCGCTCCATTCTCCCTGCGGCCTCACTCTGCTCCCCTATCCCACTCCACCCCCAATTCCCACCCACCCCAGTACACTTACCTTTATTGTAACTTTGAATCTCCTCCCTTTCTCCTAAGCCAATCCAATTCTCTAGCCCTCCCAGCATTCATTCAATTGGTAATCTCACCCCCTTCTCTATTCCTTACCAGGCTGTAATCTCAGTTAAACTCCTCCTCCTTCTCACCACTCACCTATTACCCTGTTACCTGCTCTAATCTTAATTTACTCTAATTAACCATGACTCTTACACTTCTACCAACATCCCTTATCTCGTCTATATGCATTTTTCTCCTAATATCTGTCTACAATGCTACCTCTTATTCCTCCTACAACCTACCACCTCCTTCCCCCACCCCTCTACTCTCTCCCTTTCCCTCCCCAAGACTTTTCACTTTTACCAGATATCCCCCTCCCTACTTCAACCTAATCCAATTCACTATTTTAAACTAAAGCTCCTAACCATTTCTTTAAAACCTCCTACAACCAAACTGAAATTGCTTTTCCCACTAACTACATGTCACAGACCAAAGGTTCTGCTCCTTTCTTCCTCCGATTGGCTTGCTCTAGCAGGAGACATTCACCCCAAACCTGGACCTATGACTAGTATCAATCCTTCTCACCCTACCTCTTCAAATAGGATCAACGATAAATACCTAAAGCTCATTACCATTAACGCCCAGAGTGTAAAAAGTAAAATAACACTCTTCCATGCTTGGCTAAACCACACCCAACCTGATATAGTAGCAGTCTCAGAGTCATGGCTAAAACCCCACATCTCTAACTCTGAGATTGTACCCCCAGCTTTCAAGCTCTCAGATACGACTGCCAAAACAGGAAAGGAGGAGGCGTAGCCTTAATCTATAACAGCCTACTGAACCTCTGTCCCTACCAGAACCCCATTCCTCAGTTCAACAGTGCCAAACTAGTCATTGGGATCCTCAAAATGAATAAATACAAAAGTATATGTATTGTGTATTGTATATCCCCCCTGGAGACAACACCAACACCCTAGAAAACATTCTCTCTTGGGCCTCAACAAACAATAAACTAGAAATATACATTCTAGGTGATGTGAACATTGACTAGAATAGAATCAATAACAATAATCCCTCTCTATCTATCAATCTATTTAATTTCACACAATTAATAAACAGCATTACCAGACCTAACAAAAACAATCCCCCCCGGGGTCCATCCTGGACTGGATCTTAGTCTCCCACCCTAATAAGATCTCTGACTCTGGTATTCTACCAGACACACTGAGTAATCATCTCCCAGCCTTTATTCACTGAGCTTCCCATTCCTCCCCACGCCAACACCAATATACCCATACTCGTAACCTCTCAAACTTTAACTCATCTGTATTTTCGGAAACCCATAAACGAACGGATTGGGACATCCTAAAAACTCTTCCACTAGATAAAGCCTTAGACTCCTTTAATACTATCTTCCTAAGCATCCTAAACTACCAAGGCCCAACCCGGACAAAAATGAATAAAACACAACTCCACCCCTTGGCTAACAAAGGACACAAAAACACTTATGCTACAAAAAGATAAGACATGGAAACTTTACAACAAAAATAAACACCCAGCTACCCTCCTTCAATATAAGCAACTCCGCAATCTAACCAAAAAACTACAGTCTACTCACTCCAAAAATCCCAAACAATTCTGGAACTCTGGGAGTTGGGATGGTGGCCTAACGGTTAAGGTGTTTGCCTTACAAACGGTGCAGTGTTTGAGTCTCACAAGGGATAACTGGCTAGGCTTACAATGGTTCACAAGGGCAGTTAGCCTTGTACTAACCTATGAACTCACTTATGCACCCTGGTACTAAATCCAATCCCTGTCCCGACAACAATAAAACCGACACAGAAATTGCCACCCTTTTTAACTACTTCTTTACCAATTCTATAACTGAACTCACTAAGACCTTCCCCAACTACATTCCCTCCCCTTCCCTTAATACCACTTCCCCCTCTACTCCACAACCCCACACTGCTAATCCTCCCCCTATTTTTCAGCTAAAACCAGTCTCAACTTCCTACATTAAAAAGCTTCTTTCCAAACTTAAGCCATGCTCCAATGCCTCCAAAAATATTCTCTCACTCTTTCTCAAGCACGCTGCAGATGGTATTGCCATCCCCATCAGCATTCTCATCAATAGATCCATTCAGGAATCTTACGTCCCCAAATTATGGAGAGCCGCCTACATCTTGCACCTCCACAAAGGAGGCAAAAACAATAGCATCTCCAACTTTAGACCAATAGCCACTCTTTCCCCAATTTCAAAAGTACTTGAAAAATGCATTCACCTGCAACTCATGCCCCACCTCCTCAACAACCAACTCCTCACCCCTACACAACACGGCTTTCATCCTGGCCATAGTACTACAACTGCTCTCCTCTCCTCTCTTTCTTAGACATTGTTAACCATGCCTGTGATGCTGGAGAAATTGTCTCCACTGTCCTTCTTGATCTATCCAAGGCATTCGACACTGTATCACATACCCATCTTCTGAATCACCTTTCTAATCTCAATCTCTCCTTAGATACCCTTTCATGGTTCAAATGTTATCTCTCTGACAGATCCCAAGCTGAGAAATGACAAACTGGTACTTCAACCTTCCTACCTACACCTACCGGAGTCCCCCAGGGATCTATACTCGGACCTATGCTCTTTAACATATTCATCAATAATTTTCACACTGCAATTCTAAACACTCAAATAGTGCAATATGCTGATGACTCCACTTTAGTCTGCTCTGCCCTTAGCCTTCCTGAGCTCCAGACTAAAACCTAATTGACCTTCACAACTACAGAGAACTGGATGCTTCAAAATCATCTCTCCCTTAATGCCAATAAATCCAAAATCCTTCTTTTTTCCCCCACAAAAGCCCATCCTCTTGACAAGCAATCCTTCAAGATCAGCAGCCATACTCACTAATCTATAGAAGTTGTTCCTTCTGCCAAACTTCTTGGTGTTACCATTGACGAACATCTGAAATTTGATACACATGTTCAACTGAATATCAAAAAAACCCATCAGCAACTCGGTATGCTATATAGAAACGCTCACTTTCTCTTTATTGCTACAAGGCAAACTCTCGCCTCCTCCTACCTACTACCTTCCCTATTGTATGGTGCTCCACTTTTAACTAACCTCTCAGCTTCCATCTCCTCAAAATTAGAAAACTGTTACAACTGAATCACCAAATTTGCTACTAAATTTACTCACTGCACCCACCATTGCACCTCTCTCCACAGTCTAAAGTGGCTTGATCTTTCTAATCATCTAGACTACCTTCAACTTACTACAGCTCACAAACTAATCTTTAAACCTACTGTATGCCCTGCTCTAACTAATATCTTGCCTTTCTACACACCGCTCAGACCCCTAAGATCAGCCCAACAAAATCTACTTTCTGTACACAAACCTAAATGATCCCCTGGCCAATTTCTCCTTTCCTACTCACTGGCCAGAAAATGGAACTCTCTCCCACCCCTGCTAAGAATCTGTACAAACTCAGAACACCTTAAATCCCTACTCTACTCCCACCTCTCCCAAAACTGGAAATGTAATTGTGCCCTTCCTACCTAAATCCCTCATGTCTCTTAGACATGTTCTCCTTCAAACACCTCTATTTTCTGCTATTTCTACAGCTCCCCCCTCTACTTCAACTGTATATTGAATTTTACTCCCCTGTGTGCTTACTATTTAAATACTGTACACAGGCTCCCATCTCTACTCTGTGCAAATGGCTCTCTGAATTTGATTGTAAAAATGATATTATTCACGTATTTCATATGTATGTGTTATTTTGCATTATTCTATGGATAATTTGTATAAATGTATGATTCTATGCTTGCTTGTTTTCATTTCTGTAATTGTTTTTATTATGGAGCTTTTCTCCCCTGGCCTCCACTGAAAATGGGCCTTTTGGGCCCAGTGGACCTCCCCGGTTATCAAACTGGAAATAATATACACACACACATGCACATTCACAGCATTGTAAGCATGAGATAACATTATTTTACACTGAAACACTCCAAAGAGAAGGAAGAGGAAATAAAAGAGGCAAACATGGAAACCACAACCCAAGCTGCGGAAGCCCTTACAAATGCCTTCTATGAACACCTCCAGGACTGCATGGATCAGGCAATCCCAAATAAAACCAAGACTCTTTCCACAAAGGGCAAACGTCCAGTCTGGTGGACCCCAGCCATTAACAAACTTTACAATAAGAGGAGAAAGCTATTACATGATAGAACAAAATCCATAAAAGGGAAGTCACCCCTGATCATTATTAGTAAAAAAATACGAGCACTCATAAAATCAACTAAGGCCAATTTTGAGAGAAAAATTGCCATGGATTCAAAGGACAATCATAAAGCCTTTTTCAGCTATGTTAGGAACCTGGGTGGAAACTCCCAGATATGCTCAGAATTAGTCCAAAATGATACAAAAATCACTGAACCCACAGACATTGCCAACATACTGGCAGACAGGTTCAGTGCAAACTTCACCCCCCTCTCCCCCCCTAAAGGAGAGATAAGTATCCCAGCCGAGTGTAGCCTCCCGGACATCTCAAATGCGCAGGTGAAAGCTGCTCTCTCTAAAGCTAAAAACACAGCATCAATGGGACCGGATGGTGTCCCCGACTGTGTGCTACACGAGCTAAATGAGGAATTAAACCCGCACATAAGGCAGCTGTTTAATCCCAGCCTTACCACAGGATACGTGCCCAAGGAGTGGCGTACGGCAACTGTGGTCCCACTCCACAAAGGCGGCGCCTCTACGGACCCTGGTAATAACCGCCCCATAAGCTTAACAAGTCTAGTCTGCAAAGCTATGGAGAGGATCATAATGGAGCTCATAAACAAAGATATAGGGGACTTGCAGACATTGGACCCGACCCAGTTTGGCTTTGTCAAGGGAAGATCATGCCTTTTGAACTTGGTCGACTTCTTCGAAACAGTCACCAAGGCCATTGATGAGGGAAAGGCAGTCCATACAGCCTACCTTGACCTTGCAAGGGCTTTCGACACAATACCCCACTCGGGTATTGTAGAAAAACTTACCAGCTTAAATGTAAACCCATATGTCACAAGATGGGTTGCAAACTGGCTTAAGGACAGAACCCACAGGGTTAGAGCTGCTGGCGCTATGTCAGACTCCAAGCCGGTCACAAGTGGTGTCCCACAGGGCTCGGTCCTTGGCCCCCTATTGTTTGGCATCTACTTCTCAGAAGTACAGGCCAACATGGGAGGACTTTGGCTGACAAAGTTTGCAGACGACTGCAAACTGGGCGCCACAGTGGAAAGTGCATCGGACACGGATATCCTTCAGAAGGGACTCACGGAAACAGATAGCTGGTGCCAGAGCCATGGCCTGAAGTTAAACGCCAAAAATGTATAGTCATACCCTTCGGGAAAAACAAGGTAACCCCAAGCTACCATATAGGTGGCAATCCACTAAGCACAGAAGAGGTTATCAGGGACCTGGGAACCCAGGTTGACAGTGGCCTTTCTTTTGACACTCACGTTGCTAAAGTGGTTAGAAAGACCTTCTACATTGCCCACCTGATCATGAAGGGATTCACATCCAGATCTAGTGAGGTCATTGTTCCCCTGTACTCTTCACTTATCAGACCAATGATCGAGTACAATGCCCCATTCGGGATGTATCTCACCCGACATCTGCAGCAATTGGAGAGACCCCAAAAGTTCCTCACCAAAAGGATAAAGGGACTCCAAAATCTGTCATATGCTGCCAGATTGAAGAAACTCCAGCTCTATTCAGTCGCATACCGTCTGCTCAGAGGTGACATGTGCCTGACATACAAGGCCATGTCCAACCCGGAATTAATGGACATGCTCCACCTCAAAAAATCCAAATCCACCAAAACCACTAGAGCAAGCGACTTAAACCTTAGCACGGATATAAATAGGATGTGCTGGAGGGATAGATTTATCACTCAGAGACTCCCTATGCTGTGGAATAAAATCCCGGTCCATGTGAGGCAGAGCACCTCGCTGACTCTGTTCAAGAGAAATCTAGACCTGTGGATGGGAGATCGTAGGTTTACCCCGGGAATCATCTCTGTGTCACTGCTGGACAGAGGCACAACAAACTAATAGGCACAGTATTTTTTCATATTTTGTGGCGTAAGCCACAAAAATTTGGGCTAGGCTTATAAATGCCTTAGGGCAGATAGCCTAGTATAAACCTATGAACCTATGAACATGTCGCTAAACCTCCATGTATAGTAATTTTGCATCCCTATATCTCCCATATAAGCAAAACTTCTCAAAATATTGTAAAAGGGGAACTGCCTAGTCTAGTCCAGATACAGATTTGCTGTATCCAGGACTGTTTGTAAGCTCCTGAGCCACCCAAGCCTTTCTGTGTTGGAAGGAAGCCTTCTAGCTTATCAGTGGGAGTAGTAAGCACTAGGTAACCTATCTACCACATAAGGAGTGGTTCTGGCCCAGAAACTGTAGTTATTGGCCGCTTGGGCAATTTTTCCATCTCTTTCAACTTTCTGATTTAAAAGCCCACATTTGCATGTGTTTCTTTCCTGTAACTAGTCTAGTTCAGATACAGATTCTTAGTTTTAGCACTTGAATTTGCTTATTCGTGCTCAGCACTTGTTCAGAACTTGTTGTAAGCACTAAATAATCTAAAAATTACTACAGCACTCAACCTTCCTCATTACCTAGAGGAAAACCATTTTTGTGCTTACTTTCCTCACTTGCTTAGAGAAAAACAGCTCTTGTACTTTCTTTCCTCACTTGTCTAGAGGAAAATATTTTTTTTATTCAGGCATGTCCAAGGGTCAGCTCCCAGTGTTCTCTCCTGTCTATCAGATGAATCTGGGCATCTTGGGGCAATGTAGCAATTGCCTCATGTACACAGACAACCCTCTCCTCCTACCACCCAACACTACAACCTGTGAGAGATGCACTTATCTAGCCAAACTGGAAATAAAGCTCTCTCCAACCAAGAATGAACTCGACAGTCAAGAGGAGAAGGCAAACACTTGCATCACACCACACTCATCACATAGTCACACTAAACCTACACCACCAAAATCCACACATAGAAAAACAAAAACATTTGCGGAGGCTCTCAATAATCTGCTCAAGCAACAGAGACCTCCTAAGCAGAAATGTAAGCAACCTCCACCCCCCAACAGAACCCAAATGACACATAGCTCACAGACTGTGTGTGCCACTCAACCACAGCCCATAAGGCAAAACAACATACCCAAAACACTAGTCTTAGGTGACTCTATAGTCATGCAACTGATGTCACACTCACTAGGCTAAACAAGGAGAAGGTTATTTTCAGCTGCCTGTCAGGTGTCAGGATCTGCCACATAACCCAAACACTCAGGTCACTCCACAACAAGTACAAATATGATTGTCATTGTCCATGCTGGTGTGAATGACCTGCGACATACCTCCCTGGACTACATGAAAAGAGACATGGAAGATGTCTCTGATCTTGTAGCCCAGGCAGGTATGACCCTAGCCCTGAGAAGCATCCTGCCATCACCCAGAAAGATACCACAGTACAAGGACAAAATGATTGACTTCAACAATTGGCTAAGCTTCTGGTGTCATTCTAAGAGGAAACAATATCTGTTTGTTTGGGATGACATGGTCGACAGACCACGATGCTTTGCCAGAGATGGCCTGCACCTGTCACCCCTGGGATTCTGGATACTGGCTAAGTCTCTTGCTGTCCCTATAGTGCCTTTTTTAGGCAAGGTTCAAATGATAAATCCACCACTGTAACAGGAACAGGCAAGCAAAAACTGAGGATAATGCTACTCAATGCTAGAAGTCTAAATCTCAAAATGCACTCCCTCAAGGCACTCCTTAAAATGGAGAACATTGGTATCTGAGCAGTGACTGAGACCTGGTTCAAGGCTCCAAAGAGCAGCTCTGAATTACCAGGCTATAACTCATACCACACTTTTCGGCCACCTTACCTGGACCGGAGCACCAAAGGCGGAGGTGTGTCCATATTCATTAAGAATATCCACACCTCCAGGCTGATTGCTCCGCATAATGCATCCGCATAATGCATCCGAGGTTATCTAAGTGCAACTAACTCTGGGCAAAATGGCAATCTAAATTGTAGCTTGCAGATCCCCCACCATGCCTCAGGATTCCCACTCCTCTTTTCTTGATATACTGGAAAATATTAGGGTTCAACCAAACACCCTAATAATGGGACATTTCGACTACCCCACCATTAATTGGGAAAACTACTCATGTAGCAACTCCTTTACTCAACGCTTTATGCAATTCATAATTTCCAATGCCTTGGATCAACTTATCCACACCCCCACCAGGGGCAACAATATCCTAGACTTAGTCATTACCAACGTGAGTGACTGGTATTCCACACCTAAAGTCAACTCATTTGGTCAGATCTGACCATAAGCTAATTACCCTAGATATGCACATCCTGCCCCCACCCCCATTAAGGAAACCACTATAAAAAATTTCTCCAAAGCCAACGTCATGCTTCTTAAGACCGAAGTGGACAACTTCATGACACCCATGCAGATGGACAATACAGTTACGATTGCTGAATCCTACACAAATGCACTCTATAATCACTTACATGAGTGCATGGATCATGCTATCCCAAACAGAACCAAGACTCTATCCTCCAAAAAAAGGAAGCCAATCTGGTGGTCCCCTGCCATAAACAAACTCTATAACAGAAGGAAGAAACTGTTGCAAAAGAGAGTAAAATCCCATGAGTGGAGGAGCTTCCTGGTCAGCCTCAGTAAGAAGCTGAGATCCCTTATAAGATCCTTCAAAGCTAGCTATGATAACAAAACTGCCACTGATTCCAGGGACAACCACAAAACATTCTATAGCTATGTCAAGAATCTCAATGGTAACACCCAGATCTGTTCTGAGTTATAGCACAACGGCATGAAAATTACAGAACCAACTAATATTGCCAATATCCTGGCATATAGACTCAGTGCTAACTTTACCCTCCTCTTACTCCCCAAAGGGCCTATATCTATACAGGAAGAATGCAGAGTCCCTGTAATCACAACTACACAGGTAAAAGCTGCACTTTCTAAAGCCAAAAACACAGCATCCATGGCCAACATCCCAGGCTGTGTTTTACATGAAATTCAGAATGAACTGGCTCCCCACCTAAGCACCATGTTCAATCATAGCCTCACCTCAGGCTTTGTGCCCACTGAATGGCGCACACAACAGTTGTCCCACTCCACAAAGGGGGAGCCACCACTGATCCCAGAAACTATCACCCTATCAGCCTGACGAGCCTGGACTGTAAGGCTATGGAACATATCATCATGGAACTCAAACAAAGACATTGATAACCTCCAAACTCTGGACCCCACCCAGTTTGGGTTTGTGAAAGGCAGATCATGCCTTTTGAATGTGATCAACTTCGTTGAGGCAGTCACCAAAGTCGTAGACGAGGGTAAGGTAGTTCACACAGCCTATCTTGACCTCACCAAGGATTTTGACACCATCCCCCATTCTGGAATTATAGATAAACTCACTAAACTAGGCATAAATCACAATATGGGTTGCTAACTGGCTCACTGACAGAACCCACACTGTAAAAGTTGCAGACTCCAAATCTGACTTCAAACCAGTGACAAGTGGAGTATCACAGGGTTCAGCCCTGGGACCTCTCCTGCTTGGTATCTACTTCTCTGAAGTACAGAATAACAGAGAAGGCTTTTGGCTAAAGAAGTTCACAGATGACTGCAAACTAGGAGCCATAGTCGAGTCTCCAAATGATGTGGACATCCTACAGAAGGGCCTCACTGAGACAGATGCCTGGTGTCAGAGCCATGGCCTCAAGCTCAATGCCAAAAAGTGCATTGTCATCCCCTTTGGTAAAAACTCTGTACCCATGAACTACCACATATGCGGTAGTCTACTTAATGCCGAAAGTGTGATAAGAGACATTGGGACCCAGGTGGATAGTAGTCTCTCCTTGGATAATCACATCACCACAGTAGTCAGAAATCCTTCTATGTGGCATACCTCATCACAAAAGTGTTCTCATCCAGGAAAAAAGGGGTCATTTTTCCCCTCTACTCATCACTCATTAGACCCATTATAGAGTACAACGGCCCTTTTGGACTGTACCTCACAAGACATCTGCAGTAGCTGGAAAGGCCACAGAAGTACCTCACAAAGAGGATTACTGACCTCAAACAGATGCCCTACACTGACCGTCTCAAAAAACTTCAGCTTTACTCCATAGCATATCGCCTATTCTGAGGTAATCTCTGCTAACATATAAAGCTATGTCAAACCCAGAGCTGTTGGACATGCTACACCTAAAGAAATCCCAATCCCTCTGAGCTACACACTCTAGGGACCTAAGCCTTGTCACCACAATAAACAGGACATGCTGGAGGGATAGATTCCTATCACAGAGACTTCCCATGCTCTGGAACAAGCTATGTCAGCAAAGTTCCTCATTAGCACTCTTCAAGAAACATCTTGATGAGTGGATGGGAAATAGGAAATACAATCTGGGGATCACTTCTGTGGCTCTGCTCGACAGGGGCACAGGAAAATAACTTTCTTAGGTGGGGTAAGCCAGGGAACCTTGTTGGCTATGCTTACTTAGGCCCTTGGGCTGATAGCCTAGTACCTACCTATGAACCTCTGGTGGAAGCTTCACTTTCAAGAGTTCATAAATAAAAAGGATTTAATTTAGTTCTAAGAAATACAGGGCCACAGGCTTTTTACATAATGACTGGAAACCAATAAAAGCACCATAAAATGTATTAGCCATAAGGTTTTGTCAAATATTCTGAAAGAAGATGGGAAAAAGCAACCTTTGACTTCCAAATCAAGCACATTTCATCATACTCTCTATATTGTAGTTGGTTCAAAGAAACACAAAAAAGAAAAATCTAGTAAAGCTAGACTTTCCACTGTGCAATACTTTAAACCTCATGTATCAGAGACAACATGGAATATATGTAAATTACCTCTTAAAGATAGATATTTCGGCTAAATGGCAATTCTGAATATCCATGACTTTTTCTTTTACCTTTAAGTCTATTTATGGACAATTTCAGGCCAATAAAACCAAACCCCTGCAGACATGCATGTTTCTGGATTCTTATGGCATCATCAGCACAGCATAATAGGAATGTTTGACTTTTGGAATCACAGGGTTGTCGTACCCAAATGATATCCATAAACATTAGGGTATCAACAAAATATCCCAACTAACAAACTAAAACAATGAGTATAAAGGTCACACAGGAAAACCAACTGGTTAAAAAACACAAAAAGAAAAATCTAGCAAAGCTAAACTTTCCACTGTGTGATACTTTAAACCTCTTGTATCAGAGGCAACATGGGATATATGCAAATTACCCCTTAACGTTTCAGGTGTTTCAGCTAAATGGCAGTTTTGAATGTCCATTATTTTTTCTTTTACTTTTACCTTTAAGTCTATTTATGGAAAATTGCAGGCCAGTAAAGGCAAACCCCTCTAGCTGTGGACATGCATTTCTGCTTTCTTATGGCATCATCAGCCCAGCATAAGAGGAATTTTTTTTCTTTTGGAAACACAGGGTTGTCATACCCAACTGATATCCATAAACATTAGGGTGTCTACAAAATATCCCAACTAACAAACTAAAACAATGAGTATAAAGGTCACACAGGAAAAACAACTGGTTAAAAAACACAAAGAAAAATCTAGCAAAGCTAGACTTTCCAAAATAGACTAGTGTATATCCTCACAAGAACACAGCATTCAAAAAATAAGGAACACATTAAAATGTTCAGCTACTATCATTAGCAGAAACACAAAAAGGAGAGCCTTCCATCCATCAGTATAATCAATGTCTTTGAAAAGAATTCAATTGCCTACACCCATGCAAAACATAAGCATCTGCCTTTAAACCAACAGTGATACAGCTTAAGTCCACCAAATTCTGAGCAGTAGAAATAAACAGTACACTTGCTCATTCCATCTGTAGGAAATTTATACAGGAAGTATTCACTTTTCGGCTGCCACACAGTGGCAAGGAAGAGATAGGCATGCCTGGTTTGGGTGGGAGAGTCGTTGCTTATACATTGCCTAAGGGAAGGAGTAGTCCAAAGGGGGGTAATTGCCCTCAGGTACAATCAATGAGCATTGGAGGGGTGAGGAAAGGGAGTAAACTGGACATAAAAAAAAAAAAAAAACTTGGGCAGAAGCACAGAGGAGCTGAGCCCCATAGGATCCACAACTGGCTCAAGAAAATACCAGAGTAAGTTTAGGGGAGTAGGAGGGTGACTGATAAATCTGGTGTTGACATGGGGCACAAGGTATGGATCAGGCCCATAAAGATGAGGTCTGAGGGGACAACAAAGCACTGTTTGTTCAGCCTTATTAAACAATAGGCATAAGTCATTTAGAATGGGGCTGTTAATTGTAATCATTGCATCAGTGAATAACTTTAATGAAAAGGCAAAGCTACTTTGATGCGTTTCACCGTACAGGAATGAAATAACAGTAATTATGACCATGAACAGTACAGTTGTGTACACTTACCATAAATGTAGATGTTTAAGTGTATTCACTGTTGCAGTCATTACATTTGGGTAATCTGCTGGCAGGTTGCCCTCAGTCGGCCTGAATTCCAAAGTTTTGGGTCCTGCGTCGGTTGCTGTCTCCTCTTCCATGACGGCAGGTAGTTAGGGGTATAAAACATGCAGCCAACACCATTTTCTTTAGTTTTTCTTGCCCCCGATGTTAGGTGCCCCTAAAAAGGTAGCAAAAAAAAAAAAAATATATATATATATATATATATATATATATATATATATATACATGCCTCAATATAAACTTTACCTCTATCTACAAGCAAATACACCACATAGGTTGTAGAAGATAGTGAAGGAAAGAAACTCCAGAATGACAGGGGATGGTGGGAGGGTAACCTGGACTGCAATAGTGAATACACTTGAACATCTACATTTATGGTAAGTGTACACAACTGTACTATGTTCTTCATGTTTCACTGTTGCAGTCATTACATTTGGGTAGAATCCCAAAGCTATGGTTGGGAGGATGGAGCAAAACAGCATTAGAAGCTGCTGTAAGGCCCTGCAGAACTGCAGTGGCAAAGCCTGCCCTGGATTTAGAGTAGAGAGGCAAATGATAATGCTTTGTAAAGGTGTGAACAGAACTCCAAGTAGCAGCCTCTAGAATGTCTTTGGTTGGTACTCCCCTTAGAAAGGCTGCTGAAGTAGCTGCAGTTCTGGTGGAATGAGACCTAATGCCCTTGGGCACAGGTTTACCATGGTGTAAGTAGCAGAAATGGATGCAGTGGCTTATCCACTTTGAAATTGTCTGCTTTGACATTGCCTTGTCTTCTGATCCTGCAGCATATGCCACTAGTAATTGTTCAGTTTTTCTTAGAGCTTTAGTCCTGCTTAAGTAGAATCTTAGTTGTCTGTGTACGTCCAAGGAATGCAGAATTCTCTCCCCCTTGTTCTGCGGATTTGGATGAAAGGTTGGCAGATGAATTGTTTGGTTAAGAGCCACACTGGAAACCACCTTAGGCATAAAGGTAGGATTTGTCCTCAGAGATACCCTGTCTGAGTGAAATATAATAAAAGGCTCTACAACCATGAGGGCCTGTAGCTCTGAAACTCTTCTTGCTGAAGTAATTGCTAGTAGCAGAGTTGTTTTCCATGATAAGAACTTTATATCAGTGACAGCAGCTGGTTCAAATGGAGGCAGGGTGAGCTTCTCCAACACATAATTGAGGTCCCATGCAGGCAGTGGTGATCTACTAGGAGGCCTTGCATTTTTGGCTCCTCTAAGATACTGCTTTAGTAAAGGATGAGAAAAGATTGGTGGCTCTGTACTGTAATGAGCTGAAATGGCAGAGGCATGGATTTTAATTGATGAGAAAGATAGGCCTTTGTCCAGTATCTCAGTTAAGTATTGCAATATATGTGGAATATTTGGTTATGCTGTATCAGTTCCTTGTGCTTGAGTCCAAGCACAGAATCTCTTCCATTTGTCAGCATAAGATTTTCTAGTACTAGGCCTTCTGGCTTCTAAAATGAAATCCATCACAGCTTTACTGAGAGGAGTTGTTTGTATGACTACATGATCAGCCATGCTGCCAGGTTCAGAGTCTGTAGTTGATTGTGCAGGATCTGATTGTTTTGCTGGGACAGTAGTTGTCGTCTTTGAGGCAAGGATTGGGTACCAGTATTGGTGGGGCCAGACCGGGGCAATTAGTATCATCTTTGGTTTCTCTTGTCTGACTTTTAGGAGGACCTTGGGGAGAAGAGGCGGAAAGGCATAAACTGATAGGTTTTTCCAATTGAAGGATAGGGCATCTACTTTCCATGCTTATCTGTGATAAGTCCTTGTGCAGAATTTTTTCAATTGATAATTTTGAGGAGAGGCAAACAGATCTATGTCTGGGCTCCCCCATTTCTCTGTTATCATGCTGAAGACTTGTGGATTTAGTTTCCACTCGTGAGGATCCATAAGGTTTCTGCTTAAATCGTCTGCCAGAGTGTTTTGTTTTCCTGGCAGGAATTGAGCTTGAAGATTCATTTGGTAGGTCAAAGCTGTGTCCCACAGTGCCATGGCTAATCTGCATAGTGGGTATGAGTGTGTGCCCCCTTGCTTGTTTATATACCATATGACTGTGGTGTGGTCCGTCTTCATCAGTAGTTGTCCTGGATGAAATAAGTCCTTGAAGGCTGTTAGGGCATTTTGAACAGCTAGCATCTCTTTCTGGTTGATATGTAGATGCATTTGTTTTTGTGACCATGTGCCCTGAATGCATCTTCCTGCCATGTGGGCCCCCAAGGCATAATCTGATGCATCTGTTGTTATGGTTTGGCTGGCAGGGGGTAGAGTAAATGGCCGTCCCATGTTTTGCTGACATGCCTTTGCCCACCATAGAAACTCCTGTTGTAGGCAGGGTATGAGAGGAATCATTGTTTCCAGACTGTGAGAATGTTGACTCCATAAACTTTTTAGGTACCACTGACATTTCCTCATATGCAGTCTTGCATATGGAATCAGTAGGATGCAGGATGCCATGAAGCCCAAAGCCTGCAAAATTTGTCTTGCAGATAACTGGGTTTTTGTTGCCATCAGTTTGAAGTAAGTAGTCAGTTGCCTTTGCTTGTCTGGTGTGAGGTAAGCCATCTGGGCAGTTGTATTCAAGCTTGCAGCCAGGAATGTTATCTTTTGGGAGGGTACCAGTTGTGATTTCTTTTCGTTTATTGTGTACCCTAGGCATGTTAGAAGCCTTTTCACAAATGCCAGGTGTCAAAGAAGAGTGTCCTTGTTCTCTGCTTGAATGAGACAGTCATCCAAGTAAAGATATATTTGTATATGTTCTTGTCTGCAAAATGCAATTACTGGTGCCAGGCACTTTGCAAAGACCCTGGGCACAGTAGATAAGCCAAAGGGCAGTGTAGAGAATTGGTAATGCACTAAGCCAGCCTTGAATCTGATGTATCTTCTGCACAATTGTCTTATTGGGACATGCAGGTATGCCTCTTTTAGGTCTAAATTCATCAGCCATGCATTCTCGCATGGGCAGAAGCTACTGCAAAGTCAGCATTTTGAATTTTGGAATGTCTAGGTATGTGTTCAAAATCGATAAATCTAGTATTGGCCGCCAGGCCTTGTCTTTTCTGGGTACCAAGAACAGCCTTGAGTAAAAACCTTGTCCTTTTTCCCGTTCTGTACTGTCTGAATGGCCCCCATATCCATGAGGGATGTAACCTGTTTCTTTGCCTCTGCCCATTGATTTTTTGGAAGATCTGGCCAACCATTTGCCATTGGCATTGTGTGGAAATGGAATCTGTATCCCTGTGATACGATGTTTAGAACCCACTTGTCCTGGTTTATTAACTGCCAATTTTGAGCAAAAAGTGCTAATTTTCCCTCTATGGGTGCTGCCAAAATATAAGTGTTTGGTGCAGGCAGAGGGAAGTCATTGGGATTGCTTTCTGTAGGTTTGCGCTTTATCTCCTCCAGATTTGGAGGTGGAAGCACCCCATTGCTTTGACCTGTATGAATCTTGCACCTGGTATCTAGAACCCTTAGGGAATCTGGATTTACCCCTTTGAGCTGACAGAGGAAAGGACCAATTTTTTGTAGGCCAGTGTCTACTGAATCTTGGTGGCTGCACTTTTAAGAAGTCTTTAACAGTTTGCATAGACTTAGCTTTGTCTTCCATTTTTTTTAAAACCTCTTCTGCCTTAATACCAAACAGAGAATCATGCTGTAAAGGTGCATCTAGCAATTTAGCTTTAACATGATCAGGCAAATTTTGTTCCTTTAACCAGGCATGCCTCCTAATCACCGATCCAGTAACTGCGGCCCTGCAAGAGGCCTCTAAGGAATCAAAACCACATTGCAAAGTATGCTTTCCAACTTGTTCAGCTGCATGCAATAAGTCCTGCAATTCTTTGTTTTCTGTATAATCAGAAATCAACATCATTTTCTGTTTCAGCAATCCCATAACATGTTGTTGGTACTTAAGCATATGAAATTGACAGTTTAAGGCCCTGATTGCCAAGGTTGCAGATGTATAAACCTTTTTTCCCCATCTGTCCAGTGGCCTTGAAACTCTGTCAGAGGGGGTAGGATTTTTTGCTGTTGAGGCCTTAACTCCCTTTGGACCCTGTGAAATAGTTTCAGGATCAGCAGCAGTGTTTCTAAATAAAAAATTATGTTCATAGGTTCATAGGTTGGTACTAGGCTATCGGCCCTAAGGCCTATGCAAGCCTAGCCATAACAATTCCCTGAAATTTTTTTCCCACAATATTTACTTCTCTGGGCCCCTGTCTAGCAGGGTGACTGACATGATCCCCGGGGTGAATTTCCTATCTCCCATCCAATCATCAAGGTTCCTTTTGAAGAGGGCCAATGAGGTGCTCTGCTTGACATGTACGGGCAGTCTATTCCAGAGTATGGGGAGTCTCTGGGTCAGGAACCTATCCCTCCAGCATGTTTTGTTCAATGTGATGATAAGGTTTAGATCCCTGGAGCGTGCGGCTCTGAGGGATTGGGATTTCTTTAAGTGGAGCATGTCCATGCATGCTAAGCAGAGACTGCCTCTGAGTAGACAATATGCCACAGAGTACAGCTGGAGCCTTTTCAGATGGTCAGCATATGGCATCTGCTTTAGGCCTGTGATTCTTTTAGTGAGGCACTTCTGTGGCCCCTCCAGCTGTTGCAGATGTCCTGAGAGGCACATACCAAATGGGGCATTACACTCCACAATGGGTCTAATGAGGGATGAGTACAGTGGGACAATGACCTCCTTTTTTCTGGATGAAAAGCCCTTAGTGATGAGGTGTGCCACGTAGAAGGATTTCCCGACCGTTGTGGCGATGTGGTTATCGAAAGTGAGACCACTGTCCACTTGTGTCCCTAAGTCTCTCATCACACTTTTTATGTTTAGTGTCCTGCCACCCATGTGGTAGTTTATGGGTACATGTTTCTTTCCAAAGGGGATGACCATACACTTCTCGGCATTAAACCTGAGCCCATGGCTCCAGCACCAGGCATCTGTTTCTGTAAGGCTCTTTTGTAGAATATCCACATCATTTGGGGATTCAACAATGGCTCCCAGTTTGCAGTCATCTGCAAACTCTGTTAGCCAGAGTCCCTTAATGTTGGCCTGTACTTCAGAGAAGTAGATGTCAAACAAGAGTGGTCCCAGGACTGAACCCTGAGGTACGCCACTTGTCACTTGTCTGGAGCTGGATTTGGAATTGGCTACTTTTACAGTCTGGGTTATGTCAGTAAGCCAGTTGGCAACCCATCGAGTGATGTAGGGATTCATGCCCAGCTTAGTAAGTTTATCCATGATTCCAGAGTGGGGGATGGCGTCGAAGGCCCCGGCAAGGTCCAGATAGGCTGTGTGGACCTCCTCACCCTCGTCCACAGCTCTGGAGACCAATTCAAAGAGGTCAATCAGATTCATGTGAGTCAGGGACCCTGTAATATCTATCAGGCTTACTCGGAGCCGGAGGTAAGGAGTCAGGGGTCAAGCTTGACTTTGAAAACACATCATCTACAATGTCTAAAACAGGGGGAATGGCTAAAGGCCTGTGCTGAGAGAGAATAAGGAAATCCCTGAGCCTGTTTTTTGATTCTTAGAAGTCTTGACTCTCCCAGTGAAAATGCTCTCTCAAAGTATGCAAGGTTTCTCCAAACGAATAATCCTCTGGAGGAGATGCAGATGGAATAGACTCCTCAGCATCAGAATCCTCATAGGGAGTTATAGATAATTCCTGATCAGAAGAGGAATCAGAAGAAACAGAAACCTGATCTGAAGATTCATAATCAGTGTCTTGCCTAGGCCTCTTATCATGAGGGTGAATGGGTTCCCCTGATCAAGGTAATAAGGTCTTCAGCCATTTTGATCATCTGTTTTTTAGGCATAGAGGCCTGTGCATGTGGCTCATGCGTAATTTTTTTTTAGTTTTAGAAGTTGCTTTAGTCTTTGGTCTTGCAGCTTTCGTCGGTTTGATATACAAATGTTGAGGTCTGAATACACCCTCAGAAGCCGGTGCCTGGTCAGCGGCTCCGGACCCATCCGAGGGAGATACATCCATCAGTCCAATACCTTGAGTATCTTGCGGCATGCCGGACTCCACATGGGTGTCGGTAGAGGCCTGCGACTCGAAGGTAGTGGGTATCAGGGGCTGCGAAAGCACCTCACTGAGTACTGGCAAACTGGCGACTGACTTAGGAGAAGCTTTGTCGTTGGTTTTGGATCTCAACTGCCTTTCTCTGTCCTTTTCTTTGCATTTTTTATGTACTCCGGTAGTCAGATTACTATCCGACGACATTTCTGGGTAGTTAAATCTGTTTCCAAAATACTTTGATGCAAAAATATGCCGACGCTTAATAGTGCGTTGGTTAAATCTAGCACAAAACCGACAGCCAGGCATGTTGTGATCAGGGCCTAGGCAAGGAATACAGTATAAATGGAAATCTTTGTGAGGTATTTGCTTTCCACAAGTAATACAATTATTAACTTTTTCTGACATCGGTAAAAAGCAAGAAAAAGTTTCCCCAAAGGGGTACTTAGCTTTAATGAAGACTTCGGTTCTGAAACTCAAACTCGAATATTTCAGTAGGCGGCCGACCGGCACTTGCGAAATGCTTCTGCTTTGGGCACTGCGCGGCAAGAAAGACTAAAGAAAATGGCATCGACTGCATGTTTTATACCCCTGACAACCTGACGTCATGGAAGGGGAGACAGCAACCGACGCAGGACCCAAGACATTGGAATTCAGGCCAGCTGAGGGCAACCTGCCAGCAGATTACCCAAATGTAATGACTGCAACAGTGAAACACAAAGAACATTTTGTCAGTTGTTTTTGTGTGTTTACAAATCGGGAAAGAAACAATACTTGGATATCTGTGATTTTTTTCACTGTATACATCTGTTAACCTGGTAAGTCCATGGACTGAAGTGTCCCTTTACAGGTGTGATGCAGTATCCCTGCTGAGTCACACAGTAGCCAAATGATGTGAAAGAACCAGCTACAGGAAGCTGCTTGTTATATTTATAGATATTACTTCATAACTAAGCAGTAATACTAAGCAATCAGTCTAGGATGCACAGCCAAAATCCTCTATTCAAAGTTCATCCCAACCTCAACGACAACACAGACTAGAGGAGAATTTGAGACTACCCATCCAATAATCTACATTTACCTTGAAGGTGGCAAGGTGCTACTCTGCTTGACATGTAGTGGTAGTTTGATGCAGAGGTGAGAAATATGTTTGGATATGAATCTATCATACCAGCATGTCTTATGTATCTGTATTTGAATGTTTTGTTCTTTTCACCAGATATCTGAGGTACCATTTCTTCTGTGAAACAAAAGGAGGTCAAAGAGAGTTGGAAGTTTCATGGCTTGAAAGGTTTGCCATGGAGGAGCGTATAAGAGACTGAGTACAGAGGGAGGGCTGACACTGTGCCCTGACAACTAAGATTTTTGAGGCCACTGATCTTTTTAATTATGAATCTCTCAGGTCTCCTAAGTAGAGTGATACATTTAGACAAATATGTGGCAAAAGATGTAATATATTCAACAGTAGGGCCTAATGAATTACAAGTAAAGAGGAATTAAAACTTGCTTGGAGACATCTTTAGAAATTTGATACAAGGCATACAGAGATACTATAGATAACTTATGGTCAAACAATAAGGAATTATTAATAAAGTGCCTGATGCCTTATATGGCACATGAAAATGTTTTGTTTGCCAAAATGAACTCTGCTATATTTTTCACGTTTAAGGCCATTATCTTTCACCACTTACCAATGTCTAATTTATGGTGGAGCAGTTGTTAAGTCAGTGGAAGACTAAATAACAACATGCAAGTTGCAGTCATCTGCAAACTTAGATAACCACAGGCAAGGAGTGTTGGCCTGAAGGCCACAGAAATAGATGCCAGATAGGACAAGGCCCAAAACTGAGCTCTTTTTGCTATCAAAAGTGGCATCTGTGACTCTAACCACATGGGTTCTCTCAGACAGCCATTTAACTATCCACCTGACAATGTAAGGATTTATATCCAGATTCAGTTTATCTGTGGTGTCCAGCTGACTACAGTCAGAGAAGCTTCAGTTGAGATAATGCATCTATTCTGGCCTTGCCAGTACTTATGGAGAACAGTTATGACCACAGGTGAACAGGCTTGTTCATTTTGTAATGATGTTATTCTGAAACAGGAAATATTGTCTCCCTTGTGCACAAAAATGATATTAAGCTGCTGCAGATGAGTGGTTTATAGTGGACCAGTTTTGGCTTTAACATGAACAGACATTAGTTAGAATTTACTTATCTTCTTATAAGAACCCAGAAGGAGGTCTTAAATGGAAACATTGTGAAAGCACTTTACAAAGATTTAGTCATGCAGGCCTATTTTTGATAAATGCACACTGTGAAAGTCCTGAACTGTAACTCACTCTCAGTGATAGGCAGACGCAGCGAGAAATGCTTGAGTATTACAATCAGTGTACTTTGGTAGAATGCATTCTGTGCTTTATTAGGCTTAGATGTAAATGCTTTCACAACCATGCATTACTGGTGCATTAGCTGGTCTACTGTGTTACACTTGATGACACACTGATGAGAGAGGGATAAAGCTTTGGCTATAGCTCTGGAGACCGAAGATGGAATAATATCTTGTTGCAAGCAGGAAGGATGGATGGACCTATCCTGGGAAGGAGAAGGAAGTGCACACTTGACACACTCAAGAGATCTGATCTCCCTGGTGGAGGGTAAGGGACAGCCTGCAGAATTGATGGGTGTTTCAGCTCTGAAACCCACTGTATAGCCCACCCTATCCAAGAAATGTTGTTACATATGCACATGGGTAGAGTGGGGTGGGAAATAAGCAAAAGTTCTCCCTCAGTAGCAGTATTATGCTGCACAAGAGTGCCTAGATCTTCTTACCATCCACAATCTGTAGCTGGATCATATCCAGGGGAGGTAGGGGGATTCATTGACCTGACACTGGAAAAACCTAATGATCAGCAGTGTTTGAGCCAAAACTAACCAGAAAAAAAAATGCTGCATTGGGCTAGTGTGGCTCATCTTCCACAAATAAGGCCATTACAAATGCAACAAAACTGTAGGACCAACCAATCTGCAAAATTTAAAAGAAAAAAAAAACATGTAAATGTAGCAGAATGAATATTGTCAGACTGAGTTGTCTAATTATGCCTCTCAATAAAGGTATGGCAAGAGCGGCCAGAAATAAACCATAGTGGGTGCGAGACGACTGAGCGATGACTAGACCGCAATTCATCTGGTAAAAATCAAGTTCAAAACAGTCTAAGAAACTTCTCTGTGTGGAAGATTTTCAGTCCACATATCTCTAGTTAAAGGACCACTACGGGCAAACAATGAAGAAAACATGTATTTTTTATCTTGCCATGATTTACTACACCTCCCAAAGCTGCCTTCAGCAAAATAAGTACTCATTCCTAATTTTATTTTGTTTTTACTCTTGTCTGCCCTCATGGGGGCAGACATGGTGATTCCTTTGGAAAGCTAAATCTGTCCTATAATGCAGACTGTGAGGACAAATAGCCCTACCATTTGTTGTCAGACTAGACATCCATTCACTTATAATGGAACTCCTGAAAAAAACTGCCAAGTTTGAGAGTCTGCAGCTCATGTGTCACTGACTGGTATGCGCTCAGTTTTACAAATGTTGTTCCTACTGATGTGCTACACATTCACTGAAAGAAACTTGCAAAAGTGTCAACAAATTACTGAGATAAAAAAGACTTTTCACAAGGAGCAGTTTTGCAAGTTTCAGTTCCTGGCCAGGTTACTCCTCCCATCTCCCCTCCTTCAGTGGGCTACAGTCTCACATTTCCAGCTTTGCTAGATTTAACTATTTAGTCAGCTTTGCATGACAATAGACATAAAAAAATAGCCCGGTGTGCCACTAAAACTGTTCCCTTGTATGTCTCTTCACTTCTGAATAGCAATTCCCAAGAATTAAAAAAAAAAAAAAAAAACAAACTCATCAGTCCAGAGTTTAGGCTAGTCTACCCATTTTTTAAAATGTGCACAGTAAAATATTCAACTTGTAATGCATTTTGGCTGCTGACATGGTTATCTTTACATAGTTATTCTCTTATAGTATAACCTGAACTTATGGTATTTAATGATACATTTTACAACAGTTCTCAGTTTCTTAACAATGACCTCCCAAGCCTCTGATGTGACCTAGTACTTCCTTACTATTGCTTTATGTAGTTTGTCTTAGATGTATACTTGTAGTGTGTTTCGCATCCTCTCAGCAACAGACACCTGGAGAAGCATATACTTGTATTGAAAGAGTACCAGCAGCTGTAGCAGTGATACCACACTCCAAAACAATGCACTCAAACATAGTACTGACAAACACAAGGGGATGTATATGTCTGAATCAAGCAGTGATGAAATTGCTAGGGACTTCACTGAGCAAAATTTTACTCTTAATTTCTCCATTTCATAATGCATAACATTTGCACCACACTTACAAAGGCACACCTCCACCTTCCACAAACACAGCAACCCACACCCACACAACTGCTACGGTTTCTCCCTTTAATTATTGCAAGCCAAGAATAACACTTTTTAATAGGGATACCTACCAGACAAATCTGCATAGTGCAGTTAGTCTACCTGCATCATCGCAGCTCAGCCCCCCCAGCAACTGCAACATTGTCAGATAAAACCACTGCTATGGTCCGGTTTCTCCCTACAGTTATTGCAAGCAAAGAATAACACTTTTTAATAAGGATACCTACCAGACAAGTCTGCATAGGTGACTGTATAGTTACAGTTCTTATTAGCAGATGTGGTCCTTAACAGTTATGTTTTAAACATTGTGACTGGTTATTTACATTTCCTTTTACAGCACATTTGTTACTTTTACTAGTTATTTTTTAAACATTGTTTTGCCGGCATGCACACCTGCAAGCCCCCCCCCCCAGGCAACTATAGCTTTGTCTATTGCCACTGGGTATCATAACTTAACAATATACTTGCTGTATCTTATCCCAAATAGATCTGCCTCCACACTGAATACTTGTAAATTAAGGCAAGTACCATTTACTTGGTGTATTTTGTCCCCAGATAGATTTACCTTCCTTTGTATTACTTGCACACCAAGGCCTTAAAGTAATGTTTCTGCAACTAACTGCTTACACTCCTAATTTCCTGCTTCAACCTCTTCCTTGCTTACACTTACATTACAGCTCCAAGGCTTCCACTTCTTATGCTGATTACTTTTCTTTGCAGATGTTCATCGTGTTACCCTGCTGCAGTCATCACACTTGGGTTATCCTGCCGTCAGGCGGTCCCGCAGTCGGCCAGAATTCCAAAGTCTTGGTCCGGCGTCGGTTGCTGTCGCTTCTTCCCTGACGTCAGAGCGCCAGGGGTATATCAGAGGCATCCGACGCCATTTTCTTCAGTCTTTCTTGCTGCACGGTGCCCGAAGCAGAAGCAGTTCGCAAGTGCCGGTCGGCCGACACCTGAGATTTTCGAATCGAGTTTCAGTCCGAAGTCTTCAAAGCTAAGTACCCCGTTGGGGAACCTTTTCTTGCCTCAGTCCGATGTCAGAAAAAGTTAACAATTGCATTTCTTGTGGGAAGCAAATACCTCATAAGGACTTTCATTCTTTTTGTATACCTTGCCTAGGCCCAGACCACGACGTCACTGGTTGTCGGTTTTGTGCTAGGTTCAATAAGCGAACTATAAAGCGTCGCTTTGATTTCGCACGACACTACTTCGGTAGAAAATTTAATTACACTATGCCTTCAGAGCAACCGACTACCGGCATGCATAAAAAATGCAAGGATAGGGACAGGCAGCCTAGATCCAAGCCAGACTCTGAGGCCTCAGCTGGCCCAGTCGCCGGTCCTCCGGTTTTCAGTGAGGCGCCTACGCAGCCCCTAGCTACCACTGAATTGGATCCCCAGGCCACATCGGATCCCCCAGCAGAGATTTCTAGGCCGACGCAGCCTTTTTCCTTAGGCCCTACCGATGACATCGCAGTAGGGGAAGCGGGTGCTGCAGAAACACTTTCGGTTTCTGAAGGTGTCTTCAGACCGACTGCCCTCACCATAAAATCTTATGCTAAGCTTAAGACTCCTCTAAAACAAAAAAGCCTACACTTCAGTCTCCAGGTCAAGGCCCTATGCCTAAGAAACAGATGCTTAAAATGGCTGAAGATTTGATTTCTTTGATCAGGGGTTCCCAACCCCCCCGACAAAAGGCCTAGACAAGAGGAGGATTATGCCTCCTCTGATCAGGTGTCTGTTTCCTCAGGCTCCTCTGAGGAACAGATTACTCCTTTCCCCCTTATGAAGTTTCTGATGCTGAAGACTCAATTCCCTCAGCTTCTCCCCCTGAAGACTACTCCTTTGGGGAAACCTTACACACCATGAGGGAACATTTCCACTGGGAAGGTCAGGACTACTCTGACTCAAAGAAAAGGCTCCGGGAGTTTCTTTTACTTCCCCAGCACAGACCTCTTGCTATCCCCCAGTTTTGGACATAGTAAATGATGTTTTCTTAGAATCTAGTTTAAATCCAGATTCTCTGCCTCCTGCTCCAGCCAAACCAGACAGATACTATAGAGTGCCTGACTCTCAAAAATTCCTTTACAAAAGCCCTGCTGCTGATCCAGAGACAATCTCCCAGGGTCCCAAAGGGGCTAAGGCTTCTATGGCTAAAAATCCTGTACCTTTGGAAAGGGACTCCAGAGCACTAGACAGGTGGGGGAAGAAGGTTTACACCTCAACTACTCTAGCTATGAGAGCACTAAATTGTCAATTTCACATGCTTAAATACCAGCAATTCCTTATGTCTCAAATAAAACAAAAGATGGGTACGCTCCCTCAATAGTCTGAACTCAAGGAAATGCAAGATCTGTTGCATGCAGCTGAACAGGTGGGCAAACATACTTTACAATGTGGTTTTGATGCCTTGGAAGCTTCTTCCAGAGCAGCTGTTACTGGGTCTGTTATACGTAGGCATGCTTGGCTAAAGGAACAATCTCTGCCTGATCATGTTAAAGCAAAGTTACTGGATGCGCCCTTACAGCAGGATGCTTTATTTGGGGTTAAAGCAAAGGAGGTTTTAAAGAAAATGGAGGATAAGGCAAAATCTATGCAGACGGTCAAAGATTTCTTACAGGTACAGCCCCCACGCTTCAGCAGAAATTGGCCAACAAAAAATTGGTCCTTTCCAGCTTCTGACAGGCCACAGAGGGGTAAATACAGGTGCCCAAGGGGCAAAGGACAAGCACAAATCCCTTACAAACCTCGCCAATGGGGCACTTCAACACAGAAGGGAGGAGAAGACAGGTCCCAAACCACTAGAAGGCAAACACAATGACTTAAACCTCAAACTGCCAAGCAAAACCCTGTTGGCAGCTCCCTTGGGAGGAAAATTAACACTTTTTGCAGACAAATGGCACATCGTCACAAAGGACAAATGGGTCCTAGACATTATCTCACACGGATACAGATTCCATTTCCACACCTTGCCAAGGATAAAAGGAATGCCAAACCTGCTACAAAATCAATGGGCAGAGGCACAAAAACAAATTACAGCTCTCATGGACATGAGAGCCATCCAACTGGTACCTACACAGGAGCAAGGCCAAGGATTTTACTCAAGGCTCTTTCTAGTCCCCAGAAAGGACAATGCTTGGAGACCCATTCTGGACCTTTCAATTTTAAACACCTTCTTGCAAGTACCCAAATTCAAGATGCTAACACTAAAGCAGCTTCTTCCCATGTTGGGCAAGAAAGCTTGGCTAGTAATGTTGGACCTCAAGGAGGCATACCTGCATGTCCCTATCAGACAAAATTGCAGAAGATACCTCCGTTTCATTGCAGGTTCAACCCATTACCAATTCTCTGCACTGCCCTTTGGCTTATCTACTGCGCCCAGGGTCTTCACAAAATGGCTGGCACCAGTAATTGAATACTGCAGACAGAGGAGAATTCAAATATACCCATACCTGGACGACTGTCTCATACAAGCAAAAAGCAAGGACAAACACTTGGCTTTTGTAAAACATCTTCTAAGTTGCCTAGGCTACACAGTAAGTGAACAGAAATCAAAACTAGTGCCCTCACAAGCTATGACATTCCTGGGTGCCAGCTTGAATACAATGGCCCAGATGGCTTATCTGACGCCAGACAAACAACTACAATTAACTCAATACTTCAGAACAATGGCAACAAAGACCCAACTCCCTGCAAGAAAACTTCTGCAGGCCTTGGGCTTCATGGCATCTTGCATACTACTAATACCATTTGCAAAACTGCATATGAGGAAATTACAGTGGTACCTAAAAAGCGTACGGACTCAACACAGCCACAGCTTGGAAACAATGATAACTCTCATTCCCTGCCTTCAACAGGAGTTTCTATGGTGGTCACAGGCTTGTCACCTCAACAAGGGTCAGCCTTTCACCCCACCCCCAGCCAGGCAAACTATGACAACAGATGCATCGGACTATGCCTGGGGGGCACACATGGCAGGACGGTGCGTTCAAGGCTTATGGACAGCAGATCAAAGGAATCTGCACATCAATCAAAAAGAAATGCTAGCTGTACAAAATGCTCTGACAGCCTTCAAGGACCTCTTGCATCCAGGACAGCTTATCATAAGGACAGACAACACCACAGTAATGTGGTACATAAACAAGGGGGCACACACTCCTACCCTCTATGCAGGCAAGCAATGACCTTGTGGAACACAGCACTGGCTTACCAAGTTCAATTACAAGCTCAATTCCTGCCAGGAAAAAAGAACATATTGGCAGACGACCTAAGCAGAAACATCATGGATCCCCACGAATGGAAACTGGATCCACAAATATTTGCAATGATAACTCAAGAGTGGGGCTCCCAGACATACACCTGTTTGCCAGCCTTCAAAACTATCAGCTAACAAAGTTTTGCACAAGGACTTTTCACCATCAAGCTTGGAAAGTGGATGCCCTCTCATTCAGTTGGAAAATGCTAACAGTATATGCCTTTCCTCCACTACCCCTTCTCACAAAGGTGCTACTGAAAGTCAGGATGGAGAGACCCCGAATGATACTCATTGCTCCAGACTGGCCACGCCAGCACTGGTACCCACTATTAAGGAATATGGCCCAGGGCCCACCATGGATTCTACCACAAATTACCCACCTGCTCACACAGCAAGACAACCAGATTCTACACAGCCAGCTCAAAACCTTAAACTTGGCTGCATGGCAAATCACCTAGGCAACCAGCCAGCTCCTCTCTCACAAGCTGTTATGGAAGTTATTCTGGAGGCCAGGAGGCCCAACACCAGGAAAGCCTACTCAGACAAATGGAAAAGGTTTTGCACCTGGAACCAAGCTAAAGGCCAAAATACTCTTCAGCCTGACATTCCTCAGATTCTGCAATATCTAACTGAGATGTTATACAAAGGGCTTTCTTTTTCATCTATTAAAATCTACACCTCAGCCATTTCTGCTCACTACAACACGGATCCTCCCTTATTTTCACATCCACTCTTAAGGCAGTTTCTCAGAGGGGCCAGGAACATTAGGCCTCCCAGGAGAGCACCAACACCTACTTGGGACCTCAATTTTGTTCTTGAAAAACTCAAGCTACCTCCTTTTGAACCAGCTTTCTCAGCTGACTTTAAGTTTATATCATGGAAGACTGCCCTGCTGCTAGCAATCACTTCAGCTAGAAGAGTTTCAGAGCTTCAGGCACTAATGGCAGTAGAGCCTTTCCTCATTTTTCATCAAGACAGGGTTTTTCTACGGACTAACCCCTCCTTTATGCCTAAGGTGGTATCCAGTGTGGCCCTAAATCAAACCATCCATTTACCCACCTTCTTTCCAAATCCACAGAACAAAGGAGAAAGACTCCTGCATTCCTTGGACATTCACAGACAGCTACGTTACTACTTGGATAAAACTAAAGTTTTCAGGAAATCTGACCAGCTTCTTGCATCCTATGCTACAGCATCACAAGGAAAGGCTATCTCAAAACAAACCATTTCCAAATGGATAGACATTGCATACGTTTCTGCTACACCCACCATGGAAAACCAGTTCCTGCTACTATAAGGCCCCACTCTACCAGGGCAGCAGCTACATCTACAGCCTTCCTCAGGGGGTTACCAACCAAGGATATTCTGGAAGCTGCAACTTGGAGTTCAGTACACACCTTCACCAAACATTATCACTTACCACTTTAAGACTAGAGCGGGCTTCGCCACTGCAGTTTTGCAGGGCCTTCTAGCCCCCTCTAACCCTGTTTGACTCCTCCGCCCATCCTTGGCTTTGGGATTCTACCCAAGTGTGATGACTGCAGCAGGGTAACACGATGAACATAGTACAGTTTTGTATCTACCATAAATTTAGATGTTCGAGTGTATACCCTGCTGCAGTCCAGGTTCCCTCCTTCCATCCCCTCTAAAACTAGCTGAGCTTATCTCTATTCTATAATACCTCTGTGGTGTATTTGCTTGTGCCTAAGGAATTTGTTTTACTTTTTTCAAGATAGCTATACATATATATATATATATATATATATATATATATATATATTTTTTTTGCCTACCTATTAGGGGCACCTGACATCTGGGGCAAGAAAAACTGAAGAAAATGGTGTTAGATGCCTCTGATATACTCCTGGCGCTCTGATGTCGGGGAAGAAGCGACAGCAACCGACGCCGGACCAAGACTTTGGAATTCTGGCCGACTGCGGGACCGCCTGACGGCAGGATAACCCAAGTGTGATGACTGTAGCAGGGTATACACTCGAACATCTACATTTATGGTAGGTACAAAATTTTACTTTTTCTGTGAGGGGGCAGGCCAGATCTCTACCGGCTTTTTCTGGTTATACCCTCCCCCATTTTGTATCTCCCTCCTCTAACTCCCTCCTCCCCCATGCACATTAACTAGTCTATATTAGTGGGTCTCCTTGAGCGGCGCCCTTTTGAAAGTTATCTTTTGGCCTGCTTGTGGTGAGGAAGCTTCCCCAGACCTTTTTCCAGTGTGACTGCATCAATGTAAGTAAATTTAACTAGTACAATACAGCCAAACAGACACATTTGGTGTAAACAGAAACAAGTGGAATGATACATTTGGTGTACAAAGAAAAGAAACATGTAAGCCCATTGATATAATTGGAGTTAGTGTTAGCCCCGCTGCGCTCAGGCTCACTCCGCTCCCCTCCCTGCTTCCACATCTGCTAATAACAAGAACTGTAAATATCCAGTCACCTGTGCAGACTTGTCTGGTAGGTATCCTTATTAAAAAGTGTTATTCTTGGCTTGCAGTAACTGTAGGGAGAAACCAGACCATAGCAGTGCTTTTATCTGGCAATGTTGCAGTTGCTGGGGGGGGGGGGACCCAAGCTGCGATGATGCGCTATGTAAACTTGTCTGGTAGGTATCTTTATTAAAAAGTGTTATTCTTGGCTTGCAATAACTGTAAGGAGAAACCGGACTGTAGCAGTGGTTTTATCTGGCAATGTTGCAGTTGCTGGGGGGGGGGGGGGGCCCGAGCTGCGATGATGCAGGTAGACCAAGTGTGCTATGCAGACTTGTCTGGTAGGTATCCTTATTAAATAGTGTTGTTCTTGGCTTGCAATAACTGAAGGGAGAAACCGTAGCAGTTGTGTGGGTTGCTGTGTTTGTGGAAGGTGGAGATGTGCCTTTGTAAGTGTGGTGCGAATGTTATGCATTATGAAATGGAGAAATTAAGAGTAAAATTTTGCTCAGTGAAGTCCCGAGCAATTTCATCACTACTTGATTCAGACATATACATTTCCTTGTGTTTGTCAGTACTATGTTTGAGTGCATTGTTTTGGAGTGTGGTATCACTGCTACAGCTGCTGGTACTCTTTCTATACAAGTATATGCTTCTCCAGGAGTCTGTTGCTGAGAGGATGAGAAACACACTACAAATATACAACTAAGACAAACTACATAAAGCAATAGTAAGAAAGTATTAGGTCACATCAGAGGATTGGGAGGTCATTGTTAAGAAACTGAGAACTGTTGTAAAATTTATCATGAAATACCATAAGTTCAGGTTATACTACAAGAAAATAACTTAGGCTTGCCACCCCTCCGTTTCTTTTCCGGACTATCAGGAAATCAAACTGATTCTCCGGTAGTCCGGAAAACACTGTACAAACTCCGGTATTCTGTTTCAAAAAGGAAACAGACTATCGGAGTTTAATCGTTGATTTACTATGCTTTTTACAGAAAAGCATAGTAAATCAGCCAAAGCAGGCGGGAACGAAAAAAGAGGGCGTTCCCGTTGAGTGATGCTGTCGTGACATCACAAAATAGGAGGTATGTTGGTGGGAGAGGGGGTTGGGGTGGGCGGGGTTACTGGTGACGCGAGGGGCGTGGCTTTGCTCCGGTTTTATCCGTGAAGGAAGGTGGCAACCCTAGAATAACTATGTAAAGATTACCATGTCAGCAGCCAAAATGCATTACAAGTTGAATATTTTACTGTGCACATTTTAAAAAATGGATAGACTAGCCTAAACTCTGGACTGATGAGTTTGCTTTTTTTTTTTTATTCTTGGGAATTGCTATTCAGAAGTGAAGAGACATACAAGGGAACAGTTTTAGTGGCACACCAGTCTATTTTTTTTATTTCTATTGTCATGCAAAGCTGACTAAATAGCTGAATCTAGCAAAGCTGGAAATGTGAGACTGTAGCCCACTGAAGGAGGGGAGATGGGAGGAGTAACCTGGCCAGGAACTGAAACTTGCAAAACTGCTCCTTGTGAAAAGTCTTTTTTATCTCAGTAATTTGTTGACACTTCTGCAAGTTTCTTTCAGTGAATGTGTAGTACATCAGTAGGAACAACATTTGTAAAACTCAGCGCATACCAGTCAATGACACATGAGCTGCAGACTCTCAAACTTGGCAGTTTTTTTCAGGAGTTCCATTGTAAGTGAATGGATGTCTAGTCTGACAACAAATGGTAGGACTATTTGTCCTCACAGTCTGCATTATAGGACAGATTTAGCTTTCCAAAGGAATCACCATGTCTGCCCCCATGAGGGCAGACGAGTAAAAACAAAATAAAATTAGGAATGAGTACTTATTTTGCTGAAGGCAGCTTTGGGAGGTGTAGTAAATCATGGCCATCATCATTTGCCCATAGTGGTCCTTTAATCATTGTGCATTAATCAGATCAGACAATAGCAGTAGATGTAGTGAAATTAAACTCGTCTAAAGTAAAAAAAATAATAAAAAATATATAATTTGAAATATTGTACAGAATTACTAAGTATTCAAAAGTAATCCAAGCAAGGCAGGCAGTCTGTTTCCAGTCGGAAATCCTTTATTAAGCACACAGACAAGCGATCGAAGTAAAACAAAACTAGAGTTAATAGTTTCCTCACAAGCTTTCTAAATATATATATACTTTTTGTCAGCCTAAATATATACACATATACTTTTTGTCAGTCTAAATATATATATATATATATATATATATATATACTCATGACATTGGTGAGAAGTATTTTTGTGAAGGGGTAAGGGTTTGCCCTTTACTTTGAAGCTATGTGACCTTTGAGTTACCATGTTTAAATTACATGGGTGTGGGTAGGGTGCAAAGGTATTGAATCCTGCAAAAACATTTTTACCTGAATGTTAACATTCCTGATTTTTGATTAACTGCAATGTTGTAAAATTAATTTCATTGGACTCTAATTCAATGTCTGATTATTCATTATTTCATAATGGAACTAACTATGACAATTTGATACAGAAGGGAAAGTAACATAGCTGACAGAATGTCATTTAGCATCCACTTGAGTAGAAAAGAAAAGGTGACAGCATATGTGAATGCTAAAAAGGAACAGACATTTGTCTCACCCAGTAAGCCTGAAAGACAAATATAGTTAATATATCTTCTTTGTGTTATTTGAAAAAATGTTTAATACAAAAGGAAAATTTGATTTGCCCTTTAAAAAGTCATATAAGTTCTACAGTTACTTGGACCTTCCTGTCACTTTAGACATACCTGTAATCAGTTCTGCTTTGCTAGTGCAGTCTCTGCTGAATTTAAAACATTTAAGGAGATTATAGTACATATTTTGTATGCATTTAATATTTGATTAAAATGCAAACATAAAGGAACAAAACAAATTGCTATGACCTGTTTAGTTCTACTTTTTATCACTTTACCAATGCTGCTGGCTTTCATTGCTGCTCTTCTGTAAAAACATAATCTGCTAAATGTCTGAATGAGATGCACAAGCAGGAATACATTTAGATATCAGAGACCTGCTACCTCTTTTGTGATGTGCTAAAACGTAATTGGTCTCAGTAAGGTGGGTAAGAAAAATTAATTACTAACAGCTGATGAAAGAGATAGATAAATGTTATGTGACTTCTAACCGGAAGTTGACTGCTGCTTGTTGACTCCTACTTCCTTTGAAAAGGGAATTACTTCCTGTTGATACTGAATGAAAGAAAAAAAAAAACAAAAGGAAACAGCTGTACTAGCAGCAATGAAAGATTTAATTAGATGTGCTGCATTTTTCAGTCTCTGTTGTCACCTCAGTTCAACAGAAATAAAAGGAAAGAGTCTGGATTTTAATATAAACCTCATTCAGTTTTTAGCAATTTAAAAAAATAAACATTTCCTTATTATTTGTTGTTTTAAAGTATATACTTACATCATTACTTATTTGAAAGCATTGATTTTATATATTTAGATGTTTGTATGACTTAAGATGTTAGTTGTAAGGGTTTTCTAGAGAGCAGAGTGAAGCAGAGGAACAGAGAGCTGTAATGCAGCTCTGTCCTGCAGACATTGGGTTTGATTCCTGCAGTCTCCTGTCTCAGAATAGGACATATGGTTTTATGGGTGTTATCTAGTCAACAAAAAATAAATCAAAGGGCTGATAAGAAGGTGTTAGGAAAACAATAAAGTGACATTTATTCTTTGTAAATTATAAGTCTAATGCAACATCTATGTTATCCATAAGTAATCCTTATTTCAAAGTTTTTTTTCCAAACAATATTAGTATTTGTCAGTGTAATAAAATACCAAGCACAAAATCCTTTCATTTAGACATGACATTCATTACCTAATGACATCATAAAAAATAAACTTATGACATGGAATTATTTGGTGGGCTCCTTTGCATGCTTTATGTTGGTGAAAAAAATATATCATCCTTTGATACTTCCAGGAAAATATCACAGAAGGTTTTAATAGGAATAAGTTGGAAGTAACTCCCTTTCTTCCCAGAAGCTAAAAGTGCACAAGTTATCTTTGGATTTAAACCACCATCTAATATGCCTACTTTTTTCTACTGAACACTACAGCTTTCGTATATAAATATATACATTTAGGTGAAATGGCAGTGGAGTTTTTAACCAGATTGTTTAATGAAATCTTAGAAAGTGAGAGAATGCCTGAGTAATGGAGAAAAAGTGTTTTGGTACCGATTTTTAAGAATAAGGGTGATGTGCAGAGCTGTAGTAACTACAGGGGGATTAAATTTATCAGTCACAGCTAGGGTTGCCAGCTTTCTTTGGGGCTAAAACTGGACTAAGGTCACACCCCTCGCATCACCTGTAACTCCACCCATTCCCACCCCCTCTCCCATCCATGCCCCAACCCATTTTGTGACATCACGGTGACATCAGCTAATGAGAACGCCCTCTTTTTCTGTTCCAGATGCCTGCAGAGCCGTATGGTGAATAATCTACTCCTATTGATGTATTGAGAATAGGGGCACAGTATGCAATGTTATCCTTACTTCATCATTAACACTCTGTACCAGATGGTACAATTTTTCCCACCACACACACACACACACACACACACACACACACACACACACACACACACCGGAATTAGATATTTCTGAATGAAGTTATGAAATTTGTCATTTATAAGTAAGACTCTTGAGTACATTAAATGTAACGGTTGCTGCTGCGGAATCGTATGCTGCATCATTTTATATAATTTGAGTTTAATACAGAAAAAGAAAAAAAATACATGGGTAGAACAGAGATATTAGGTGTATTTAAACAAAGTGAAGGCAAAAGCATGCCAGCAATGCAGAAACAATGTAAGAAAGTTAAAGTCTTATGTAATTTACATGCATGGTCTGGTAATAATACTGAAAAGTGCTAGTGGATAGAATGCACATTATGATCAAGATGATTTTGTCTAACGTTTAGTTTGTTACACTTTTTCCATTTTGTGATTTATGTTTAACAGAAATTATCACTAGTAATAATACTATATGCATTGTATACAATATCATCAACAGCAGAAAATAGTACAAAAGGACGAAGGAGAGTGGGTACTCAAGAATGTAATTTTACCTAGGAGTGTCAGGGACCTAATAATGACTAGAAAGAATTGCTTCATTTCCACTTTGAATTTTGATAGGTTTATAGTTTAGCCAATTATTCCTTGAGACTTAAAACCCTGCACCTTGTGTTTGTAAGACAAACACATTGACCATTAGGCCACCCTCCCAATCCCCTTAGTTATCCACGATTCTGAATAGGAGAATGGAGTTCCAAATCCTAGTGTTTTATGACTGTAAGACAAACACCTTGACCATTAGGCCACCCTCCCAACCCCCTTAGTTATCCACGATTCTGATTAGGAGAATGGAGTTCCAAATCCTAGTGTTTTATGATTTTGTTAACTATCAAAAGAAGATGTTTATCAGCAGAACTGAGAGTAAAACTGTATGACAGAATTTAGTGTACATTATTTTTCAGAATAGTGGACTAGTGGTGTGCAACTAGTGGTTGTGTGAGAGTCAGAGTGCGATAGGTCTAGCAAATCAAAGTGTCTTAAGGCACTGATGATAGGTGTTACGGTGTACGGTTTGTTCAATGGTTAGAGAAAATGTATACACGTCTGTGTCACATTTTTTTAACCAGGTGAAACCTTTTGAACTCAGTTTTTCTGATGACACAAGTGTGGCCAACTCCCAGTTTGAGCACTGCAAGGCTTTCATACAACTGAAAAAATAATATTTTGTTTTCAGTGCTGGTTTTAGCTGATTTCAGAAGGCTTGTTATCCTATATAAAGGTGCAGTTGAAGCAAAACAGCATTTTTTTAACAGCAACAACAGCAGTTTGGAAAATCCTTTCCATTTCATAGCTGTCATCAGTAAGCTAGCAGTGGCACTGCAAGGTAAAATGGGCTTCATCGCTGTTGTACATTTGCAACATTGTTGCATGCAGAAAGCTCTGTACTCAACAAGCCACTAATAAATATTTTTAATGTAATCCTTATAACTAAAATAATCTGTGCAAGCTTCAGACTTACAACAGTCATTCCTCTTACTAAGTTTCTTAACATCCTCAAATGCAACAGATTTCAGAGCAGTGGCTAGTGTTTGCCGATCTGCCCTTACATATTTTTTAAGCAGATTATTGAATATATACAAAAATATGACATACTAATAGCCTTGTTAAAAAGACCAAATGAATCTGATTGCAAGTAAACAGCAAAAGTAAACTTAAAATTGTAGATATTGTAGCGTTTCATTAAGAGACTTTAGAATTAGACTGACAAACTCGGAAATTGAATGTTAGCAAAAATGTGCTTGTTTTCATTTCTGCATTAAATAAACTGTACTTGAGAGACTCTATAGCGAGCTTCTCTTGCCACACATTTATTTCATGTCCTGGCTTGTCTACACATGCTATTGGCATTACCAGCATTAATCTGTCCTGCAAACTAACACATTGCTCAAAAACATTTTTAAATGATTTTATTTTCCTCTTCAAAAATTTCTTTGACGATTTCAAGTAGTCTTCTCAGATGTTTCCTATATGGGCTAAGCACAGCTGAAACTTGTGGCACCTCTCTGATTACAAGGAGTAAGGTAACTGGCCCTATTTTTTTCTACCTACAAATCAAATGCGCTACCAATTGAGCACTGAGAGTGACTGGACTCGAAACAGTTGGCCCCACGTACTAATTAATGTAATGTAAAATAATAAATCGAATGCTGCTCCAAGTCTACAAACAGTGTTTTATTTAATCCCGTAAGTGCTAGCTATTAGAAATGAAAGTGTTTACCACAGATTGAATAAAACACTGCTTGTGAACACGGAGCAGCGTATGTCAGCACAAAACATCAGCATAGCCCCCCCCCAGCAACTCTTACCTGGAAGCAACAAAAACACTTGGGCAGTTCAGACAGCATATGTAAACTCTCCATGATGAAAGCTGTACTGTCCTTTATTTTAAAATTGCCCCGGCGGCAGGAACACACTCACACATAGACGTACTGGACCATACCATCGTTTTGCAGCTGTAAAAGTGGGGGGCGCTCCTCCCCCTTGCTCTATGGTTTCGGCGCCTATGTAACAGTGGCACAAAACCCGGACTTCACATGTCAGTTTTAAATGAAATTTCTAACTGGACATTTTGACAGAAAACCGGACAGTCCGGTCAAAAACCGGACAGCTGGCAACCCTAGTCACAGCATGAAGTTATGGGAAAGAGTAGTGGAAGCTAGGTTAAGAAGGGACGTGATGATTAGTGATCAGCAGTACGGTTTCATGCCGGGAAAGAGCACTACAGATGCGATGTTTGCTCTGAGAGTGTTGATGGAGAAGTACAGAGAATGTCAGAAGGAGTTACATTGTGTTTTTGTATACTTAGAGAAAGCATATGACAGGGTGCCTAGAGAGGAGTTGTGGTATTGTATGAGGAAGTCAGGAGTGTCAGAGAAGTATGTAAGAGTGGTACAGGATATGTACGAGGGTAGTGTGACAGCGGTGAGGTCTGCGGTGGGAGTGATGGATGCGTTTAAGGTGGAGGTGGGATTACATCAAGGATCAGCTCTGAGCCCTTTCTTATTTGCAATGGTGATGGACAGGTTGACAGACGAGATCAGACATGAGTTCCCGTGGACTATGATGTTTGCAGATGACATTGTGATCTGTAGTGAGAGTAGGGAACAGGTGGAGGAGACCCTGGAGAGGTGGAGATATGCTCTAGAGAGAAGAGGAATGAAGGTAAGCAGGACTAAGACAGAATATATGTGTGTGAATGAGAGGGAGGATAGAGGAATGGTGAGGATGCAGGGAGTAGAGGTGGCGAAGGTGGATGAGTTTTAGTATTTGAGATCAACAGTTCAGAGTAATGATGAGCGTGGAAGAGAGGTGAAGAAGAGAGTACAGGCAGCATGGAGTGGGTGGAGAAGAGTGTCAGGAGTGATTTGTGACAGACGAGTACCTGTAAGAGTGAAAGGGAAGGTCTACAAGAGGGTAGTGTGACCAGCTATGTTATATGGGTTGGAGACCGTGGCACTGACAAAAAGGCAGGAGTTTGAGCTGGATGTGGCAGAGTTAAAGATGTTAAGATTTGCACTGGGTGTGACGAGGTTGGACAGTATTAGGAATAAGTATATTAGAGGGTCAGCCCAGGTTGGAAGGTTTGGAGACAAAACCAGAGAAGCAAGATTACATTGGTTTGGACATGTGCTGAGGAGGGATGCTGAGTATATTGGGAAAAAAACGCTAAGAATGCAGCTACTAGGTGACAGGAAAAGAGGAAGGCCTAAGATAAGGTTTATGGATGTGGTAAGAGAGGACATGCAGGTGGTTGGTGTGACAGAGCAAGATGCAGAGGACAGGAAGAAATGAAAACAGGTGATCTGCTGTGGTGACCCCTAACGGGAACAGCCGAAAGAAGATGATGATATATATATATATATATATATATATATATGTACACACACACACACACACACACACACACACACACACACACACACACATATATTCTTTTTACTTACTCTTTGCCTAGCACCTGTCAATCCTCTATCACTAGGGTAAGAGCTGGTCATAGCACAGCTTTTATTTCATGCTTTTCTCTATTTTCTTGCCTTAACCCCTTCCTTTGGTAACCAATGTGCAGACACCAGAAAGTACAGTTGTGTACACTTACCATAAATGTAAATGTTCTGAGTGTATTCACTGTTGCAGTCACCACACTTGGGTTATCTGCGTGCAGGTAGTCCTCAGTTGGCCCGAATACCAGAGTCTTGGGATTTCTGCATCGAATGCTGTTCCTCTTCCATGACGTCAGGGATATAAAACAGGCAGCCAACGCCATTACATCAGTTTTTCTTGCCGCAGATGTCAGGAGCCCCCAACATAGGAAGCAATTATATGGTGTGGAACACCTCCAGTAAAAAGTAAATACCACAGCCATAAAATATGGCCAAAAAGAGTAAAGGTAGAAAGCATAGAGAAGTCAGGGGGGTGGAGAGAGTGTATCCAGGACTGCAACAGTGAATACACTCTACATTTATGGTAAGTGTACACAACTGTACTATGTCCTTCATGTTTCACTGTTGCAGTCATTAACCTTGGGTTGATTCCCAAAGGTGAGGAAGGGCAGAGGCAGTCAAGAAGTATTAGGGCCTTCTTGCAGGCCTTGTAAGTCTGCTGTGACAAATCCAGCTCTGGATTTGGAAAAGACAGGTAAGTGGTAATGCTTGGTGAAGGTGAGTACAGTACAGTAGTCCCCATTTCTTTGTTATGGCTTTGAAAATATCTGGATGCAGCATCCATTCGTGAGCATCCGTGGTAGTTCTGCTTATGGTGTCTGCTAGAGAAATTTCTTTTCCTGGTACAAATCTGGCCTGAAGAAGAATGTTGAGGTTCAGGGCCACATTCCACAGGTCCATTGCCATCCGGCATAGAGGATATGAATGCGTACCTCCCTGTTTGTTGATGTAACACATGACTGTGGTATTGTCCGTCCTTATGAGCAGATGACCCTGTTGAAGGAGTGGTCTGAATGCCTGGATCGCATATTTCACTGCCAGCATCTCCTTTAGATTTATGTGTAGATTCAGCTGGTCTTGGGTCCATAGGCCTTGTATACACTTGTCCACCATGTGAGCCCCCCATCCTAGGTCTGAGGCGTCCGTGGTGATGGTCTGGCTTGGCTGTGGTTTGTGGAAAGGCAAGCCTCTGTTCAACTGACAGGCCTGAGCCCACCACAGGAATTCTTGCTTCAGGCATGGAATTATTGGAATCTGGTCTTCTAAACTGTGCTGGTGTTGAGACCATACATTCCTTAGGTACCATTGTAACTTTCTCATATGTAGCCTGGCATGCGGAATCAATATTATGCAGGATGCCATGTAACCCAGGGCTTGCAGGACTTTCCTTGCAGTAAGCTGAGTTTGTTTTGTTAATGACATGAAATAGCCTGGTAGTTGCTTTTGTTTTTCCTCTGTGAGAAAGGCCATCTGAGTTGATGTGTCCAGTTCTGCCCCCAAGAATGTTATCCTTTGGGATGGTACTAGTCTTGACTTCTGCATGCTGACTGTGTATCCCAAGGCTTGCAACAGTTGTATGACATTTTCCAAATCTTTTGTTAATTTTGCCTTGTTGTCCGCTTGTATTAGGCAGTCATCCAGGTATGGGTAAATTTGAATTCCCTGTAGCCTGCAATGAGCAATTACTGATGCCAGGCATTTCGTGAATACTCTGGGCGCAGTAGATAAGCCAAAGGGCAATGCTGAGAATTGATAATGCTCTGATCCTGCAAGAAATCTGAGGTGTCTTCTGCAATCTGGTCGTATAGGGACGCGCAGGTATGCCTCCTTGAGATCTAGAGTCACCAGCCAAGACTCCTTGCCCAGCATGGGAAGAAGCTGCTGGAGGGTCAGCATTTTGAATTTTGGAACAATGAGGTATGTGTTCAGTGCGGACAAGTCGAGAATAGGTCTCCATTGATTTTCTTTTCTTGGTACCAGGAAAAGCCTGGAGTAAAATCCTTGGCCTTGTTCCATAGGTGGCACTTTTTCTATAGCTCTCATCCTTAGTAAGTTGTTGATTTGTCTTAGAGCGTCTGTTTTTTGGCTTGGTGGTAGGTTTGGCATTCCCCTCTTTTTTGGTAGAGTGTGGAAGTGAAACCTGTAGCCCTTGTCTATTGTTTGCAAAGTCCATTTGTCTCCTGTAATGTAATGCCAGTTGTCTGAAAATAAAGCAAGCTTTCCGCCCAAGGGAGCTTCCAGTTGTTCCCTGGTAGGCGGTATCAGAGCCAAGTCATTGTGTCTGTCCTGTGGAGGTGGTTGTAGTTGAATCTGTGGCAGTACTTCTCTGATTGGTAGGTTGCCACTGACGTCCCCTGTAGGCACCCCTAGACTGATTTCTGCCTCTTGGGCGTCTATTTCTGCCTCTCTGTGTTCTGGAGTTGTCTGGAAAGGACCAATTTTTTGAGGGCCAATTTCTGCTAAACCTCGGAGGTTGGACCTGTAAGAAATCCTTGACTGTTTGGACAGATTTTGCTTTTTCTTCCACCTTCTTTAGGACCTCCTGTGCAGGGGAGCCAAACAAACTTTGTTTCTCCATGGGAGCATCTAGGAGTTTTGATTTAACATGGTCTGGTAAAGATTGTTCTTCTAACCATGCATGTCTTCGAATCACTGTTCCAGTCATAGCTGATCTAAAGGAAGCCTCCAGTGCATCATAGCCACATTTTAAGAAATGGTTACTGACCTGCTGAGAGTTATGTACCAAATCCTGAAGAGACTTGCGGTCTATAGGTTCAGGAGAGGACAGTTTTTTATTTAGCTGGTCTAACAGAAATTCCTGATACTGAATCATGTGAAATTGACAGTTTAAGGCCCTAGCCGAAAGAGCAGCAGAAGTATAAACCTTTTTACCCCATCTCTCTAATGCTCTAGATTCCCTATCAGAGGGGAGAGGGTTTTTGGCAGAAGCAGCTGCCACACCTTTCGGGCCCTGTGAAATGGTTTCGGGGTCTGCAACAGGAGCCTTATACAAATGGTAGTGTGTGTCCGGGACCCTGTAATATCTGTCAGGCTTGGCAGGGGCCGGAGGAAGAGAATCAGGAGCAGTACAGGCATCATTAAACGCATCATCAACTACTGTTAGTACTGGAGGAATGGCTAAAGGCCTATGCTGTGGTAAGTGTAAAAAAGTCCTTAGCCTTTTCCTTGAATCTGAAAAATCCTGGCCCTGCCATTGGAAATGCTCCCTCATAGCATGTAAGGTTTCCCCAAAAGAAAATTCTTCAGGAGGAGAAGCAGAAGGGATGGAGTCTTCTGCATCAGAATCCTCATAAGGAGAATATGGGCCTTCCTGAGGGTCTGTAATGTCCGAATCCTCCGAGGAATAGTCTGTAGAGACAGGTTTCGGGGGTTCAGTCCTAGGCCTTTTATCTGAAGGGGGCTGAGAGGCCCTGTCTGGGAGAGGTTGGGATCCCCTGATCAAAGAAATGAGATCCTCAGCCAGGCTGAGTATTTGTGAACTAGAGGTAGGTCTATGTGGGGGAGTTTTAGCAGGTAAGGCCTTAGAAGATTTAGCTGCTTTAGCCCTGGCAAAAGCCTTGATGGACATAGAAGCAGGGGGTCTAGCAGCCCTTTGTGCAGGGGTAGATATGTCTAAAGGAATAGTATCTGACAAATCCTGGGTGCCTGCTTCTGGAGCAGTAATTTCAGTAGCAGATTCGACCATGCTCTGTGAGACCTTGGCTATAGGAGGCATGCTTTCGGCCGAAGGAAGAACCGAGGACTCGGTTTCAGCCGAAACTGAGACACTCGCGGTTGGCCTAACCGTGGTTTCAGCCGAAACCGCGGACCGCGAGTGTCGGTCCTTATCCTTGCGCTTTTTAGCTATTTGTGTAGTCGGAGTCTCCGACGGCATTTTGTAAGCAAAAGCGGGACCAAAAAACTCCTCTGCAAACTCCGACCGACGTCTAAGTGTCCGTCGGTTGAAGGAAGCACAGGCTAGACAAGCTGATACGTCGTGGTCTGGGCCTAAGCAAGGAAGACAGTAAGAGTGGAAATCCTTATGAGGTATTTGTTTCCCACAAGTTAAACAATTATTTACTTTTTCTGACATCGGCTGAGGCAAGAAAGAGTCCCCAACGAGGTACTTAGCTTTTTAGAAGTCTTCGGTAGTAGAAATCTCTGGATCTGACCGACCGGCACTTGTGAACAGCTTCTGCTTCGGGCACCACGCGGCAAGAAAGACTGAGGAAAATGGCGTCGGCTGATGCCTTTATACCCAATAAACAGCAGCTATGACGTCGGGTGAAGTGCGACATCAGCCGAGGCCAGACCCAGACTTTGGAATCCGGCCGACCGAAGGGCTGCCTGAGGCAGGACAACCCATATGTTAGGACTGCAGATGCATCCTTGAAGGACATCACTTCTGTTCTCATTCACGAGGTACAAGGTTTGATCCTGACCTCCGACAAATGCTTGTTTGGAATTTGCATGTTCTGTCACCTCCAAAAACCATGCTGAGTGTTTCCATCTCAAACTTACCTAAAAATGGAGCTGTGGGCAGCAGCACAGACTTTACATGGTGCCCTATAGGGGGAAGAGTTGTATGGACCACCCGCTTTGGGCATCTACTGTTGTGCAAAGTATCCTCAAGATAGGAGAATACAGATCACAGACTGTGCATCTTGTTAGGACTAGCCACTTGATGGTGTAAAAATATTGCTCTAGGTGAACTATCATGTTGAATAATTTCACCAAAAATGGGCATGGGCATTTGCCAGAGATAAGTGGGTTGAGACCCTACTCTGACCTATGCTAGGGACTCATCCTAATGATGGAAGGGGTGTATGTGCCTTTACTGGCCATTTTGTACCCACCATAAAGCTCAGCAGCCCCGGGCCAATAAGCTACTGTCCATTTACTCAACTTGGGTTACTTGGGATAGCTTTCTTGAGTGAAAGCTGGATGTAATACCAATCAACCCACCAAACATGAACTAAGAATTGCTACACTCAGTGTAGGTTCACTGACAGGCTGCAGCGTGTTAGTGGATGACATGATGGCAAGGAGGAGGCTAGACATCCTATGTATCCAGAAGACAAGGTCAAAGGGCGATGCAGCAAAGCCACTTCTCTTGGTAACCATTTTTTACTACTCAGGAGGAAGGAAGGCTAAATATGGTGTGGGTATTGTGTGAGGGTGAGGCTTCAGAAGGCAGTAAGGGATGTGATAAGACTCTAGTGTAAAGACAGGGCACTAGCCATAATCTCAGCAGGGCTATAAGAGCAAAGAAAAGAGTGCATTCAGACAGTAGTTGCAGGACATACAAGATAAAGCAGGAGACCATGAGTTTGTGTTGATAATAGGGGACCTGACTGTACAAACTGAGATAGACAGAACAGGAGATAAGGACTGCCTAGGTTCACATGGGTAGGGCAACTGGAATAATGAAGGAGAGGTCAGTTGAGACATCTGTACAGTAAATGGCTTGATGATAGCCAACACATGGTTAAGAAAGACAAAGTCACAAGATCACATACAGAAGTGGCCAACATGCAATCAGGTAGACTTCCTCCTAGTAAGGAAAGGGCACCGGGGTAGAATCAGCATCTGCAAAGTCATCCCCAGTGAAACAGTCAGTCCACAGCATAAACCACTGGTTGCCACAATCAACGGCGGGCATTAGTCAGAGATGGCTCTAAGGTCAACAAAGACCAGGCTGAAGATCTGGAAGTTGACAGGACAGAAAGCACAACAATTTAAGAAATTACTCAGGGCTCTAGCACTTAAGGAAGAAGAGGAAATAGGTGGAGTTCAAGAAATATGGCAGTAGCTCAAAACAGCATGTGTAAGGGCTAAAAAACAGATATGCAGAAAAGTCAGGTATGGAAATAATGTACATAAGGAAAACTGGTGCTGGAATGCAGAAGTCTAGGAAGTTATCAAAAGAAAAAAGGAGTGCAGGAAAAAGTGGAAGATAGAAAAGACAGACCAAGCCAGGAAGGAATACTGGTTGGCTAACAAAGAGACCAAGAGAAGAGTTGCAATAGGAAAGAACAAAGCATTAGAGCCAGTCTACCAGCTTCTGGAAAGTGACTCAGTGTATAGCACAAAGGCAAAGAAAGAAAGTAAAAGGAGATAGCTCAACACCCTTCAAGAGGGATGCCAGCATCAAACATGCTGATAAGACATCAAAGGCAGATGGAAGGACAACTTCCAGCAGCTTCTGAATGAAGAAAATCCCACAGAAGCTGTACTTCCCCAGACACAGCCTGCGGTGACAGAAGAGAAGGAGCCCACTATAAAGAAGTAAAAACAGCAATAAGGAAAATGAAATCAGGGAAAACATCCGGTTCTGATAAAGTCACAGCAGATATGATCAAGAAGTTGGGTGAGCTAGGGAAGAAATGGCTCCTGAGGGTATTCATGGCACTATGTCGAGAAAGATGCATCCAAAATGACTGAAGAATAAGCATACTAGTGCCAGTGTTCAGGAACAAAGGGGACATTCACAACTGTGGGCAGTATAGAGGTATCAAATTTCTATCACACTGCATGAAACTTCTGGAGAGGGTGATTGATAAATGAATACACGAGTAGTAGAAAGTAAGATGAGAAATGAGCAGTTTGGATTCAGATCAGGATACAGCACAACTGACCTGATTTTTGCAGCGAGACAGACACTTGAAAAAGAGTTGAACTGGGAATTCCTAAACTTCGAGAAAATGTATGACAAGGTCACAAGAAAGTTGATTTGGACAGTCCTGTGCTGGTTTGAAGTCCCAGAAACATTGGCAGAATTACTGCAAGCTTTGTACAAAGACCCAATGACTCAAGTACAAACAGTATTCAGTCTCAGTCATACAGAGGGGTTCCCAGTGGCAGTGGGTGTGCATCAGGGTTCAGCTTTGAGCTCACAGCTGTTCATACTGGGAACACATCAGAGGGGGCAGATCAACAAAGTTGCTGTATGCAGATGATGTGGCATTATAGCCAGAGTCTGAGCAAGAACTTCAGAAGGAATGCAAAATTGAAGACACAAGAAATGGAGTACAGATAAGACAGTTGGAATTGCAGCTAAAGGCGGAAATCAGAAGAAGCTGAAAATTGAGATAGAAGGGAAAACAGTGGAACAGGTTAACAGCTGTATGTATCGGGTGGGGTAGTTGGGGAGAACAGAAGTCTGAAGGTCAAAGCTAGAATCAGAGGGGCTGCAGCCAACCGGCACATAATGTCAGTGTAGTTTATGATAGAAGAATGCCAAAGAAGCTGAAAAGCAAGGAATAAAAAAAACAGTGGTGCAACCAGTAGCATCTATATCATATGAGCGAATCACACAAATTGCGAATGCCCATAATATCGAACGTACTGGACCTCAAAGTGCTTTTTCTGAGATCGCAGTACAGTGAAGAATGGGATATCTGCCCTTTCCTCATGGTAGTGCTATCTCGGAGTTGGAATATATATTTAGCGGGGGGAAGTTCAAGGTCCGGTGCATTCGATATTATGAGCGTTCGCAATTTGTGCGATTCGCTCATATGATATAGACCAAAACCAGTACTACTGTATGGTATAGACACCTAAGCAGTAAAGGCAGAGCAGTTGAGGAAGCTAGGCTTGATAGAGATGAAGTGCCTGAGGCAGGTGGTAGGATGCACACTGTGGGACAGATGAAGAAATGAAGACATAAGAACAGAAGCCAAAGTAGCTCTAATTGCAGAGAATGTCAAAGAGAGCAGATTATGGTGATTTGGGGTCATATGCAGGAAAGCAGAAGACAAGTTGAAGAAGATTTGGGACAAACAGGAGGAAGGCAGAAGGAACTAAGGCATCCAGCAAAGAGGTCAATAGATTGTGTCAGAGATGAAGACCTGTGACAGTCAGGCATGAATGTTGAAGAAGGTACAACAGTGTCATTGAATAGGGAGAGATCGCTATAAGTGACACAATACCCTGACCCCCCATACACAAAAATAAGAACAAGGGGGTTGAAGATGATGATGGTGATCTGAGCTGTATAAATAGAAAAAATACTAAAGAGGGTTATGCACCATATCTGAAGCCCAAGACGTAATATGTGGCATCTGCTCTTAAGAGATGTACACTCCCCTGAACTTGGAACCACCAATTCAGAAGAGGAAATCCCAACATTTCCCCTACTAGAGAGGTCCGATGGTATCAGATTACTTAACATATAAGCAACAGTCCCACAGAAATGTTATGTTGTGATTCACCATGCACAAGGCTATCAGCTGAGGAAACATCATGGAACATAATTTTTAGTGACAGTACAAATCAGTATATAACCATTACTGAAGACTTCACAATAACAGTTTCCTTGTGATCCCCCCTCAGTAAAAACACTGACATCAAAAGCATTCTGTAGGCTCAGTTTATAAATAGAAAAACAGTTTATCAGTCACAGAAAAGGTATTATTACTATCTGCTTACAAGGTAATGAATTCAGTCAGTTCTAATGGTGTATCATTTGTTTTACAAACTGAGAGCAGTTTCAATTTGTATAAAAAAAATATTTTTTTGACTGGACAGTGGGAATAGCCTAATTATCAGGCTGATTCCCACTAGATAAGTCACAGGCATCCTTTTATTTTTTGTAAGACACATCTTTGTTTTGGCAAGCAAATAATTTCAAGCAACAAACTGCTGCAAACTATCTCCAACTTACCGTTAGTCATGTGACAAACAGCTGTGGTCAATTTACATTTCAAACATGGAGAGCAAACCTTATCTGTCTTTTTAAATGCATACTTGATACAAAAATTGGCACATCCAAATATAAACTTTACAGTACATTACAACTGCCTATGTTGTCTCATATAAATACAGTACAATATGTTCCCAAAAAGTCAGGAACAGAACAACTCCATGGAGGAAAACCTCAATGGATATTTACAGTTGGCAGTGAATGAAAATGTCCATTATAAATAAAAAATTAAATTTGATCCAAAGTCTCTAATGAGGGGGAGAGTGGTCCTGTACAGAGATTCAGGTGCAAGGACAAAATAATTTCCAAGTCTTTCACTCAGCTTCGTAGATCTCTTCATCTCTTGTCCTGAAAAACAATAAAAAAAAGTTATTTTTGACTACACTTCCTTTATTTGGTAATTATGTAAAACAGCAATGGTTGATTTCTGATTTTCAATGGTAAGCCAAACCTAAGTCAGAAGCGGATGAAATATTGCAGAATACTAAACAACAGACAAAAATTAACAGATACATTTTCACTAGATCAGTTGATGTATTAAGAGGACCTGCCTCATGGCTCCTACAGTTGTGTGAAATGGGTCATATGGCTCTGTGAATCATTATCTTCAGTTAGCACATTGCATAATTTTCTGAAAGTACCTGCTGTGATGCCCCTGCACTGGGCCCAGTAATCAAGGAGCCTCAATCCTCACTACTAGCACCAGTGAGAGATGTGCACATTGGGAAGATGACAAGTACACACACAGTAAAGTACAATTTCCCTTAAGACCACACATAGATCACAGTCAGTCCGAGGCTGTTTTTTTTATCTCTTTATCCAGATTCCCAATAAGACTCCCCACTGGGGCACAGCTATAGGGTTAAGATCTCAGCCGAGTGGTCAAGCATAAACCTCCAGCACCCTCTCTGTCCAACCAGTGCTTCGTTTCCCTGCCCAAATAGCTGAAGCATGCGAGCGCGCACACACACACACACACACACACACACACACACACACACTTTGAGATTTATTTTATATACAAACACGCAGACACTCCTTGGGAAGGCTGGCACAGGTTCATTAGCTATGCCCCCTTCTGCCCAGACTATAAGGTAGTAATCACTGCCACCAGCCACCCTTACTTATCAGCTACTATAAGGCCCTTCTCAAAGGGTGACCAATTCTACTGTGCAATGTTACTATTATCCAAATGGTAAATGTGACCAACAGCAAGGCTATTTAAGAGTGGCATGTACAATGTCACCAAATACATGCAAGTACTCTAATAGCTTAAATAACTCTAAACAAACCTGCCATAATTAGGTTTAAATAGATTTAATAATAAATAATAAAATCACAAGACAATACTCAATATAGTAACAACAGAGTTCAGAATCACAGGAAATACTTCAAAACAACATTGCAGGACAGTCTCAGATAAGTACAGAAAACATCTAAACTAATCTTACTAAGTTCCTATCTATCTGTAAGAGAAAAATCACTGTAATCTAAGTCTTACTTACAGAGCCAGACAACTGCTGATGAGAGGATGTTGTCAGATCAAAAGACAAATACAAAACATCCAGACTCATTCTCTGAGATGGTTCTTAAATTACTATCAAACATTTCTGCTGGGTTATCTCAGATTATATCACTCTTTGTCACCTTGGTGTCAAAAATACTTATCTCTCAGAAGGTTGCCTGGAAGTGGAAGTCATAAAAGATTTGCACACTTTTACCTTTGAAACCTGTAATTATTTCTGTTTCCAGACAATAGAAAGAATTTCTAGTTGCAGACATACTGTCTCCTAGCTGAGATAAATGCCACTGTAAACAATTCACTTATTTTCTTAGTGTTTGCAAGTTAACTCTGTTCTTTTCCAGTAGGGTACATTGTGGTTATATTCTTGAAGCTCAGCACATAACATATAGTTTTCTTACATTTGTAAGACAAGCATACAAATCATATTACTATTCACAAATGACATATAATTATTTACAAAATTCCAGATAGTTGGGCTGGCAGCCTTCACAATTCTTCCCCCTGAAAACTCAAGCTAGTTTTTCAAGTGACCCTTGAGAAACGTTGCTTGAGAGGGTGGAGCCTATCTGGGAATACCTTACCCCATTCCCTGCCTTGACAGTCCATCTGCATTGGCATTGCTAACCCCACTGCGGTGCTGTACAGTCATATCTTATGCTTGTAACCTAGGCTCCATCTTAGTAACTTGGCATTTTGCTGGCTGGCTCGATGTAGCCATGTTAAGGGATTGTGGTCTGTAACTACAGAGAATTTCCTTCCATACAGATAAGGTTGAAGTTTCTGCAGTGCCCACACTATGGCTAGACATTCCTTTTCTACAGCTGCTTAGCATTCCTATAGGGATTGGACCCTAGGACTGAGATAAACCACTGGGTGCTCTTCTCCCTCTGAAGAAATCTGACCAAGTACAGCCCCCACCCCATGGTTCAAAGCATCCACCTGCACAACAAATTCTTTGCTGTAATCTGGACTGGCTAACACAGGGGGTCCTCTCAAAGCTTCTTTAAGCTTCTAGAATGCCTGCTCATATGCTGGGGTCCACACTACCTTATTTGGTGTGTTTTTCCTTGTCAGGTCTGTGAGGGGTGCAGCTATAGTACTATAATTGAGGACAACCTTTCTGTAGTACTCTGCTGTCCCTAGAAATGCCCTCACCTGCTTTTTGGTAACAGGTGCATGCCATACCTGAATGGCTTCTACCTTGGCAGGTTCTGGCCTGATTATATTACTCTCCACTCTAGGTCCCAGGTAGGAGACCTCTGCCATACCCACCTGACATTTGCTGGGCTTAATGGTCAACCCTGTCCTCTGTAGTCTGCCCAGCACCTCCATGACATGCTGAAGATGCTCATGCCAGGAATGGGTGTAGATGGCAATATCATCTAAGTAAGCAAGGGCAAAATCTCTTGATCCTGCCAGGATATGATCTACCAGCCTCTAGAAAGCTGCTGGGAAATTTTTCATTCCAAAGGGCATCTTTGTGAATTCATACAAGCCAAAAGGAGTCACAAAGGCTGACCTCTCTCTAGCACTGGGAGTCAGGGGCACCTGCCCGTAACCCTTGGTAAGATCAATGCTGGTAAGATATGTAGCCCTAACTAGCTGCTCTAGGGCCTCATCTGTCCTAGGCATGGGAAACCTGAATTATTTCTGTTTCTAGACAATAGAAAGAATTTCTAGCTGCAGACCGTCTGTCTCCTAGGTGTGATAAACACTGTCGTAAACAATTCACTTATTTCTTTAGAGTTTGCAAGTTAACTCTGTTCCTTTTCAGTAGAGTGCACTGTGGTTACATTCTTGAAGTTCAGCACATAACATATAGTTTCTTACACTTGTAAGACAAGCATACAAATCATATTACTATTCACAAATGACATAGAATTATTTACAAAATTCCAGCTAGCTGGGCTGGCAGCCTTCACACCTGCACTTGAAGACAGGTGTGTGTACATGAGAATGATGATGATGATGATGATGCAAGCTGTGGCATCACATATGCTATTTCCCCACTCTATTGATTTGCCCCTGGCCACTAGTGGATGTCTTCCTGAAAGTTAAGAATGATAACAATTAAGAGTTGACGACGTTGTTGTTAGCTAGTGATATACAACTATATACTTTCTTCACTTGTAGGAAAATCCAACAGCTAATACCAGCTGAAAGGACTGTTTATCTGTAGCACAAAGGCTGATTATACCTGACTCATCAAAAACGATTATCTTCATAGATTAAATTATAAGGCAAGAATGAGTTTATTATACATAATACTGAGGACATGATTATCAAACATTAAAGCAGCCTTGGTGGAGGAAGCTAGAAAGAAACACCAAGGCCAACAAGGTTTTGTTTCAGGGGATGCCTAGCCAGAAGGCCCAAAGCCATAGCTGTGGAGAGGGAAGGTTATCTGATAAGTATGGACTCTCAACAGCCACAGAAACCAAATATACTAAGGGCAGACCAAGCAAGTATTCAGCACAACCTAAAGAGCGTCAGACTATACTATAGGCACAACCAGCAGACAGAGATAATGTCCATGGCATTAAGAATACCAAAAAGTCCCCAGCCCCACCATGGGATAAAGGAATCTGACCCCTGATGTGAGGGGCCTCAGTACATCTCACTGGTAGAAAATCAGGAAGAGAAGGACCTTTTTTGGGTATAGTGATGTCATTGTCCTAGACATTAGGAGCAGGAAATCAAAGGCCTTTCATGGAAGTCCACAGAATCAAGGCTCTTGAAAGAACCAGAGACACAATTAAGGGATATAACCTATGGAATATTTTTCAAACATCTGGGCAAAGGACCTCTAACATGCAAGTCCTGTTATGCAAACACTCAAGACCCCCAGATGGGAAGGATCTCAACGAAAAGACAGATCACTGTTCCTAACAGGAACTGGAGCTGAGCCTCAGTCGTAAATTCCACCCTGGACTAAAGGCAGGCCATGTGGTGCCCTTGTAGTAGAAGTAAGACAGATGCTGACCAAAGCCAAGAGTACTGGTATTCTGTCTTCTGTATGCCGAGTGTTGCAAATCACAAACAATATTCACAAACATCAGCATTAGAACTTATATCATTTCTGTACTTCCTTAGGCTGCTGTGTCAGTATATTATTTACTTGGTCTTTGTATCAAACACAAACATGCATACACTGTCTCTCACTCTCTGTGTATACACACACACACAGTTGAATATTATACATATACACACGCACACACACATGTACAAAGATATGCATAGCGCACATACACACATTCTGTTTTATAACTGTAAATGTAGTCTTTGACATGTACCACTTCATATAAGCTACATTAATAGTTCTTCCTTGCAACATTGTTTTATTTTTCTTTATTTTTAATGTTCTTTTACTTCTTGCTGCATGCAGCCATCAGCCCTACAACCCTCCCATTCTCTGTAGTTTCTGTATCTCTAGTATATCCAGATGTGTGAAATTGAACCAGCCAAACCATGAAGAACAAAACCTCATTCATAGGTAATTACTAGGATAGCTGTCGCTGTGGGACATTTTAAGTTTAGGCAATTTCATTTCCAAAAGTGAGAATCAAACTTTGTACTTTGTGCTTGTAAGATAAACACCTTAACCATTACAGCAGCCTCTAAACCACCTTATATTAGCCACCAACCCCTTGTATCAATCTACAACCAGCACTGCACTGCTTTTTTCCACAGTCCTCATTGACTTTAATCTGCCATTATTTTAATTTGATTGCATGCTTTCCTTCCATTATTCTTGCTTACCAATTCTTTTCCCCCTCATACTTCCATATTTCTTCATTCTCACCATGATTTTGGTAGCTCTCTCTTCCACATTCTTTATTAGCATTGAAAGATGCATTATTGCCAAGTATACTATATTTTTTAATTCAAACCTCCTCGTCCTTTTTATTATACATCACCCATCTTTTGATTGGATTCAGTCTTGAGCTGCCAATGAAACTGGAAAACATCTTTAACAATTCTTTGTATCTGGTATACATAACCTGTACACCCCCAAAAATACTTATTTTCCTAACATGGGACCTGTACATACTGTTGTACATTCATAATACTGAATGTCTATAATGCTAGCAAAAATTATACACTCCCTAATATACCTACATATTTAACATACCTTTTTATTAAAGAATAAGTTAATACATCTCCATCAGGATACTATTTTTTTATTCCATCCGGCATTATTTTCCACTGTTCTAACATGCATTCATACTCTCCAAATGTTACTCCTAACACTCATTTCTTTCCTAGTACAGCATATTTCATTCACTTTCTTTTTTAACCAGATCCCTTGCTTTTGCAGCTTATTTAACTGCAACCCAGCTTTTTGTAACAGTTTTTCAAATCATACCACAATTTCACTCATCCACGCATATTTTTAGTGACAATGGCCAGACCATCTGCAGATGACAAATAGATTGGGATCATAGTTCCTTTCTCCAGTTTCCAACATGCTGCTTTCATTCCACACACATGTGTTGGGATTATTGCAGTCATCACCAGTGCAAACAAACGTACATTCAATGGACATCTTTGTTTAAGTCTTTTCCTAATTCTTATTTCCCTTCCATCCACTTACCATAACCTTTACCCAGGATTTTTTCATAACATGTTTTTATACCATTCACAATTTTCTTCCTCTTTATCATATGTTTCCAGAATCTACTTCTGGTTTAAAAGCCCATGTTTGCGTGGGTTTGCACATTGTGCAGCTGAGGTAAACTATTACCAGTGCCAGAAAGTCTGTTCTTCAATTTTTCCCTTACAACATGCTTGTTCTTTTACTTCTTGCACTTCAATTAGCTTAATCGGCTAGCACTTTAACAGGCTTTTGTAGCATTTATTGCAGCACACTTAGGTGCTATCAGCACTCGCTGTTCCTATGCAGAAACAGCACCAGTACTTATTAGTTATGACCATCCCTCCTGGTATGATTATAGGGTAATTTCCTGTTTCTCCTCCTAACCTGATGCACTTGGGCATTCTGAGATGGTGTACAACTGTCTATTGTACACAGACAACCATTTCCTCTTACCTCCCAACACTCATACAAGTGAGAGATGCACTTATGTCACCAAACTGGAAGCAGAGCAAGTTCCAACCAAGACCGGGCTAGCTGGTCAAGAGGAGAAGAGCAACATATGCAACTCACTACACAGAACACACAGCCCTCCAAAATACCAACCATCACAACCCACACAAAGAAACACAAACCATACACCCACCTTCGCGGAGGGTCTCAATAAAAATTTACCCAGACCCCCCCTGAGAAATGCACTCGACCACCACAACACAACACTAACCCCAGAACACATAGCTGACCACCACAGTATGCCCCTCGACCTAAGCCCTTAAGACAAAACACTTTGCCTAATGTACTAATCATAGGAGACTCAATTGTGAGGCACACAGATGTCCTACTCACTAGATTGAGCAAGGAGAAGGTGACAATCAGTTATCTATCAGGTGCCAGGATCTGCCACATAACACATGCACTCAGGTCACTCTACCACAAGTACAAATATGACTCAATCATTGTCCATGTGAGTGTGAATGACCTGAGACGTACCTCCCTTAACTACATGAAGAGAGATGTGATGGAACTCACGGATTATGTGGCCCAGGCAGGTATGACCCTAGCCCTGAGCAGTATTCTACTGTCACCCAGAATGATACCACAGTACGAGCAGAAAATGATTGACTTCAACAATTGGCTAAATTTCTTGTGTCATTGTAAGGGGATCCAGTATCTGTATGTCTGGGATGACATAATCGACAGATCTCGATGCTTTGCCAGAGATGGCCTGCATCTGTCACCCCTGGGATTCCGGGTACTGGCTAAGGTTCTTGCCACCCCTATAGTCTCTTTTTTAGGCTGTGTTCGAAAGACCAAACTTCCACCATAACAGCTACAAATAAATGCAATCCGAGGGTCATTCTGCACAGTGCTAGAAGTCTAAATCTCAAGATGCACTCGCTTGAAGGTCTCCTCAAAATGGAGAATGCCGACATCTGTGCTGTAACAGAAACTTGGTTTAAAGAAGCAGAAAGCACCCCTGTTCTCCCAGGCTACAACTCATTCCATACCTTTCAGCCCCAGAATAAGAATACGTCCAGATGCTCCAAAGGCAGTGGTGTCTCCATATTCTTAAAGGATACGCACACCTCTAGACTGGTAGCCCAGCATAATGCATCCAAGATACTTCAGGTAAAACTAACACTGGGTAAGATGGCGACACAAGTCATAGCCTGCTACAGAACCCCAAACATGTCCCTAGACTCTCACTCCAAATTCCTAAGCACCCTGGAATCTATAAAGGTCCAACCCAATACTTTCATACTAGGTGACTTCAACTACCCTTCCATCAACTGAGAAAACTATTCAAGTACCAATGTACAGGCCCAATGCTTTCTGGAATTTATTAATTCCAATGACCTGTACCAGCTCATTCTGACCCCCATTAGAGAAAGAAACATCGTCAACCTGGTGATCATCAACATGGGAGACCATTGCTCCACACCTACAGTCAATTCCTCCCTGATTAAATCCGACCACAAACTGATCACTATGGAAATCTCTATCTCACCTAAAACCCTCGCCAAGGTGACCACCCTGAAAAACTTCTCTAAAGCTGACTTTGGGCTCCTAAAAACAGAGGTGGCTAACTTCTCAGCACTCATGCCGATGGAAAAAGTACAGTTTTGTACCTACCATAAATGTAGATGTTTGAGTGCTAATACAGTTGCAGTCATAACAGATGGGTTATCCTGCCGTCAGGCGGGTCCTCGGTCGGCCGAATTCCAAAGTCTAGGTCCAGCGTCGGTTGTCGTCGGTTCTTCCCTGACGTCAGTGCGGCAGGGGTATAAAAGAACCAGCCGACGCCATTTTCTTCAGTTTTTCTTGCCCCAGATGTCAGGTGCCCCCAGAAGGAAGGCAAAACATAAACTTATGTAATAATGCAATGCAATATAATCAAAAAACAGTAGTGTGCCAGCAAATACACCATAAAAGAATACCACAATCAGGTTGTATGAAGAGGTGTTTGTCATAAGGCCTGTCCCAAGTGGGGATGGAGGGAGAGAAACCTGGACTGCAGCTGTATTAGCACTCGAACATCTACATTTATGGTAGGTACAAAACTGTACTATGTTCATCGTGCATACAGCTGCAGTCATAACAGATGGGTAGAATCCCAAAGCTAAAAAGGGGTGGCAGGCACTAAGTGGAACTAGGAGGAGCAAGGATGCCCTGCAAGACTGCTGTGGCAAAGCCAACTCTAGATTTAGAGCATAGTGGAAGGTGATAGTGTTTGGAGAAAGTGTGCACAGAACTCCAAGTAGCTGCTTCCAAAATATCCTTGGTAGGAACCCCCCTGAGGAAAGCTGCAGAGGTAGTTGTGGCCCTTATGGAGTGAGATCTGATGCTTGTAGGTACAATTTTCCATGAAATGACTAACAAAAGTGTATGCAGTGGGCTATCCATTTTGAGATTGTCTGTTTGGAAATAGCCTTTCCTTGAGCACCTGTAGCATAGGACACAAAGAGTTGCTCTGATTTTCTGAATGGCTTTGTTCTGTCCAAATAATAACGAAGTTGTCTGTGAATGTCCAAGGAATGTAGTAGTCTTTCCCCTTTGTTTTGTGGGTTAGGATAAAAGGTAGGTAAGTGGATAATCTGATTCAAGGCTACATTGGATACTACCTTTGGCATAAAGGAAGGGTTGGTTCGTAAGGAAACTCTGTCCTGATGGAAAAATGATGAAAGGTTGCACAGCCATGAGGGCTTGTAGTTCCGAAACCCTGCGTGCTGAGGTGATAGCCAGAAGGAAGGCTGTTTTCCATGACAAATATTGCAGTTCTGTTGAAGCAGCTGGCTCAAATGGAGGCAGGGTCAGTTTTTCTAAAATTAAGTTGAGGTCCCAAGCAGGTACTGGTGGTTTCCTTGGAGGTTTTATATTCTTAGCCCCTCTGAGGAACTGTCTTAAGAGAGGATGAGAGAATAAAGGAGGATCAGTGTTGTATTGTGCAGAAATGGCTGAGGCATGGATTTTGATGGAGGAGAATGAAAGTCCACTGTTTAACATCTCAGCTAGGTACTGTAATATTTGAGGTAAATTTAGTACCCAAGGATTCTGGCCCTTTTTCTGATTCCAGGCACAAAACCGTTTCCATTTGGTGGAGTAGGCTTTTCTAGTAGAAGGTCTTCGCCTCCAAGATGATATCCTGCACCTCCTGGGAGAGGAGGGTCTGTTGGGAAATCAAGGAATCCTCCATGCGGCTAGATTGAGGGTTTTCAGTTGACTGAAGAGTTTTGAAACTGTGCTGGGTCAACAGAAGAGGCACCAGAGGCAGGGTCCATGGTGGGGAATGCGTCAGGCTCTTCAGGCGTGGATACCAGTGTTGTCTTGGCCAGTCTGGAGCAATGAGAATCATCTTTGGCCTCTCTGCTCTGGCTTTTAATAGAACTTTGGGCAGCAAAGGAAGAGGTGGAAAGGCATAGACTGTCAATGTTGTCCAATTGAAGGAAAGTGCGTCCACTTTCCAGGCCTGTGGATGATAGGTCCTTGAGCAAAATTTTTTCAGTTGGTAATTTTTGTGGGTAGCAAAGAGATCTATGTCTGGCTGTCCCCATGCCTGAATTATCTTTGCGAAAACTTGAGGATGCAACTTCCATTCGTGAGGATCTGTCATATTTCTGCTTAGGTTGTCTGCCAGCGTGTTTTCCTTCCCTGGCAGGAATTGTGCTTGAAGTTGGATTTGCAATTCCAGAGCCGTGTTCCAAAGGGACATGGATAGTCTGCACAGGGGGTATGAATGAGTTCCTCCCTGTTTGTTTATGTAACACATCACTGTGGTGTTGTCTGCCCTTATCAATAGCTGGCCTGGATGCAGTAGGTCTTTGAAGGCCATAATAGCATTTTGCATTGCTAGCATTTCCTTTTGATTGATGTGTAGGTGCTTTTCCTTTTGGGACCATTTGCCCTGAATGCACTGATCTGACATGTGCGCCCCCCAGGCGTAGTCCGAGGCGTCTGTTGTGATGATTTGATTTGCTTGAGGCATGCAGAAGGGGAGACCTGTGTTCCTTTGGCATGCTTGAGCCCACCACAGAAATTCCTTTTGAAGACATGGAATGAGTGGTATAATTGTTTCCAAACTGTAGCTGTGTTGAGACCATAAGTTTTTTTAGGTACCATTGAAGTTTCCTCATATGCAGCTTTGCACATGGGATCAGCAGTATGCAAGATGCCATGAATCCCAGAGCCTGCAGGATTTTCCTTGCAGTCAGCCTGGTGAAGGTTGCCATTTTTCTGAAGTATTGAGATAGTTGCCCTTGCTTCTCTGGCGTGAAGTAGGCCATCTGGGTGTTTGTATTCAAGCTGGCACCCAGGAAAATTACTGATTGAGAGGGCATTAGTTTTGATTTCTTTTTGTTGACTGTGTATCCCAGAAAGTTCAACAACTTTATTACAAACGCCAGGTGTTTCAGAAGTATGTGCTTGCTGTCCGCTTGGATCAGGCAGTCATCCAGATATGGGTATATTTGTATGCCTTGAAGTCTGCAGAAGGCAATTACTGATGCCAGGCATTTCGTGAACACTCTGGGCGCAGTAGATAAGCCAAAGGGCAATGCAGAGAATTGATAATGGGTTGAACCTGCAAGAAATCTGAGGTATCTTCTGCAATCTTGTCTGTTAGGGACATGCAGGTATGCCTCCTTGAGGTCCAATGTTACCAGCCAAGACTCCTTGCCCAGCATGGGAAGAAGCTGCTGTAATGTGAGCATCTTGAATTTTGGTACGAGTAAATATGTGTTTAGGATGGATAGGTTCAGAATAGGTCTCCAATCTTTGTCCTTCCTTGGTACCAGGAATAGTCTGGAATAAAAACCTTGACCCTGTTCTTTTGCAGGTACCTCTTGAATAGCTTTCATGTCCATGAGAGCTGAAATTTGTTTTTGTGCCTCTGCCCTTTGATTTTGTGGCAGGTTTGGCATGCCTCTCATTTCTGGAAGGGTGTAAAAGTGGAATCTGTAGCCTCTGTCTATAATGTCCAAAATCCATTTGTCTTTTGTCACAATATGCCAATTTTTTTTGAAAATAAAGCCAGTTTTCCGCCTAAAGGTGCTGCCATTAAAGCTTTGCTTGGCATGCAGAGGGAAACGTCATTGTGTCTGCTTTCTGAAAGACTGTGATCTATCTTCTCCACCTCTTGGTGTAGGTGCTTGCCATTGTCTGGCTCTAAATGATACTTGAGATTGCCCTCTACCTCTCGGGCGCCTGTATCTGCCTCTTTGAGGTCTGTCCGTGGCTGGAAAGGACCAATTTTTTGAAGGCCAGTTTCTGCTGAAACATGGAGGTTGTACCTGTAGGAAATCTTTCACTGTTTGCATTGATCTTGCCTTTTCCTCCATTTTCTTTAGCACCTCCTCTGCTTTAATACCAAACAATACATCTTTTTGAAGAGGTGCATCTAGTAATTTAGCTTTGACATGATCTGGTAAGGTTTGCTCTTTGAGCCAAGCATGTCTACGTATGACAGACCCTGTAACAGCAGCTCTACATGAGGCCTCTAAAGCATCAAAACCACATTGCAAGGTATGTTTACCCACTTGCTCTGCACTATGCAACAAATCCTGCAACTCCTTTACATCTGGTTGCTCAGGTTGTGTCATTTTGCTTTTCAACTGAGATAACAAACTGTTGATACTTTAACATATGGAACTGACAGTTTAATGCCCTCATGGTTAAAGTGGCCGAGGTGTATACCTTTTTCCCCCACCTTTCTAAAGCTCTGGAATCTCTCTCTGAAGGTAATGGATTTTTGGCAGTAGAGGCCTTAATTCCCTTGGGACCCTGTGAAATAGTTTCTGGGTCAGCAGCATGGCTTTTGTATAGGAATTGGTGTGAATCAGGAACCCGGTAATACCTGTCAGGTTTAACAGGAGCTGGAGGTAAAGAATCTGGGTTGAGGCTGGCTTCTGTATACACATCATCTAATATATCCAAGACAGGAGGGATAGCCAGAGGCCTGTGCTGAGGAAGCAAGAGAAAATCCCTGAGCCTTTTCTTGGAATCTGAGCAATCTTGACCTTCCCAGTGAAAGTGTTCCCTCAAAGTATGTAAGGTTTCCCCAAAAGAATAGTCCTCGGGGGGGGGAGGGGGCTGAGGGAATGGACTCCTCAGCATCAGAATCTTCAAAAGGGGAATATGAATATTCCTGTTCCTCAAAATGTTCTGAGGTAATAGAGGCTTGGTCTGAGGAAGGGTAGTCTTCCTCCAATCTGGGCCTTTTGTCCAAGGGGGGTTGAGAACCCCTGATAAGAGTAATCAAATCCTCAGCCATTTTGAGCATCTGTTTTTTAGGCATGGGGCCTTGAGAGGGGCTCTGTGGAGCTTGTCTTTTAGTTTTCATGGCTGCTTTAGATTTTGTGAAAGCCTTAATGGAAAAAGAGGAAGGCCTGAAGACACCTTGAGAGGTGGAAGGCCTGTCTAAGCTCTGAGTTTCCCCGCCAAGAGTGGCGTTGGTATCTGTAGTCGGAATGGGGGCCGAGGAGCCTGCGACCTCGGGCACAGAAGACACCGCTAAAGAAGCATCATCGGTACTCAGGGGCTGCGTAGGCGCCTTGCTGAGAACCGGAGCACCTGTAGCCGGCTTTAGCGTGCTGTAGGTAGAAGTCACGGACCTCGTATGTCGGTCCTTATCTTTGCATCTTTTACTCAAAACTGGAGTCGGAGTATCCGACGACATAATGTAATTAAACTTTTTACCAAAATAGTGTTGGGCGAACTCCGTCCGACGCTTAATAGTGCGTTTGTTGAATCTAGCACAAAAACGACAGGCCGAGACGTCGTGGTCTGGGCCTAAGCAAGGAATGCAGAAGGAATGGAAATCCTTATGCGGTATTTGCTTCCCGCATGAAATGCAAATATTAACTTTGTCTGACATCGGTCTGAGGCAAGAAAAGTTTCCCCAACGGGGTACTTAGCTTTCCAGAAGACTTCGGCTGAAATATTTTTCGTAAATCTCAGGAGATGGCCGACCGGCACTTGCGAACTGCTTCTGCTTCGGGCACCGCGTGGCAAGAAAGACGGAAGAAAATGGCATCGGCTGGTTCTTTTATACTCCTGCCGCACTGACGTCAGGGAAGAAGCGACGACAACCGACGCCGGACCTAGACTTTGGAATTCGGCCGACCGAGGACCCGCCTGACGGCAGGATAACCCATCTGTTATGACTGCAGCTGTATGCACGATGAACATCAGCTGTATGACTGTCGAATCATACACCAATGCACTGTACGAGCACATACACAAATGCATGGACCTTGCCATATCAAATAGAACTAAGATGCTCTCCTCCAAAAAGAGGAAGCTGATCTGGTGATCCCCAGCCATCAATAAACTCTACAACAGGAGGAAGAAACTGTTGCAGAAAAAAATGACGTCACAAGACTGGAAAAACCTCCCTTATCAGTCTCAACAAAAAACTGGGATCCCTTATCAAATCCTCTAAAACCAACTATGAAAGTAGAATTGTGGCTGACACCAAAAACAACCACAAAGCCTTCTATAGCTATATCAAAAACCTCCAAGACAATACCCAGATTTGCTCTGACTTATTGCACAATGGCACCTCCGATCCTAAGCCAACATATTTAGCCAACATAGTGGCCGACAAATTCACTGCCAACTTTACCCCCCCCCCCCCCCCCAAAGGCCCTATGACAATACCAGAAGAAAGCCTGATACCCACTATTTCTGCAGCACAGGTAAAAGCTGCCTTGTCCAAAGCCAAGAATACAGCATCCATGGCACCTGATAATATCCCTGGCTGCATCCTACATGAGCTACAAAACAAACTGGAACCATATCAACTTACAAAGCCATGTCCAACCAAGCCCTACTTGAAATGCTACACCTAAAGAAATCCCAATCCCCCAGCACCACATGCTCCAGAGATCACAACCTCATTACCACAATTAACAGAACATGTTGGAGGAACAGATTCATTTCCCAAAGACTGCCCATACTCTGGAATAAGCTTTCCATTCATTTCAAGCAGCGCACCTAGCTGGCCCTCTTCAAGAGAAATCTTGATGAGTGGATGGGTAACAGAAAGTTCACCCCAGGGATCACTCCAGTTGCCCTACTGGATAGGGGCACTGTGAACTAACATCAGGTGGCACAGTGCCTGGGCAATTGTTTTGGGCTAGGCTTGTAAAGGCTCCAGGGCCATTAGCCTAGTACACACCTATGAACCTATTACATGCTGTAGCCTCACAAGAAATGTTATCAAATGCCTTTCCTACATCACACACCACTAATCTTACCTCTTTATTTTCCTTCCTTCCTATTTTTTAACAATTTTTTTTTATTGACATTTATTTACTGGGAAAGTCTGACTGGCTACAGGTACCCTTTTTCAATTGAATCCTGGGAAGAAAAGCTCCAATATATCATATTCAATGCAATCAGTATTTACAATAACAACTTTTATGATGCAGTTTCAGAGAATACATAGCATAAAAATATAATCAAATTTGTACTGATATTCACAAACATTACATTTAAAACCCTTGTAGTGGGACTTTACAGAAGAGTGGTGTATAAGATACATAGGAGTAATTTAAGAAATACAACAGAGTGATGTATAAAAGGAAATAAGCAAGTATGAGTGTTAGCTGAGTAGTAGTGATGGAACAGTAATTTGGTTGCACTAATTAGAAGTAGGTATAGTAGTTTAAGGAGTACAATAAAGTGAGGTATTAGAAAGGGATAAGCATGTTGAGTGATTTAGTGCTTTAAAGGGAGGTATAAGAAAGGTGATGAAAGATTTTAGAGAGCTTTGCCCCAGATGAGGAGCAGGGACAAAGCCACGAGGCAGAAAAGAAGTCTTTTAGCATTGCTTTGAAAATATGAATATGTGTGATAGATAATGAAGTTTTACCCCCAGGTTATAACATAATAAGGTTAGACTGTACCACTAGGAAGGGAGGAGGGGTAGCTGTACTATACAAAACTACTCTAGATGTGACCGCTGATTCCACACAACCAACCCGTGTTGATAATGCTGAAATTCTCATTACCAAACCTCAAATTAATAAAAACAAAAGTATTAACATAGCCCATGTCTACAGTCTCCCAGGTAATAATGCAAACACCCTAGAAGATATCCTATCTTGGATGTCTAGTAACTACCCTCAAGAAAGCATTGTTCTAGGAGACTTCAACATTGACTGCAATATTTTCTCCTCAGAATCTCCGACCATCCATGTAAATCTATACAGATTTACTCAGATCATATCCTCACCAATTAGGATCAGTAAACCTAACAACAAAGATAGTATTCTAGATTGGATAATTATTAATAGCCATCCCCACATGTATAGGGCCGGTACCCGACCTGAAGACATAAGTGACTATTTTCTTACCTATATAACTTCGACCCCACTAATTTCCAAAATGAGCTCAAAGCATGTAATTGGGCAGTCCTAAAACATCACCACTTGAAGAAGCTGTATTATATTTCAACACCAAATTCCTAGCCCTCCTTGATACCCCTGCACCTGCACGTTCTATAAGAACTAATGCAAAAGTTGTTTCATGGCTTTCAAAAGAAACCAGACAAATGATCTTACTTAGATCAACTTAGATTTAGACAACTAGGGAACAACACTAAAAAATCTACCACCCTAGATAAGAAAAAAAACCTTTTACTGCCATTTACAGCAGAAGCATCAAAACAATCCACAAAAGTTTTGGGCAGGCATAAGTAAACTTATTCACCCAGGGCAATGCACAACTTCTACCCCCTCAGCTACCATCCAAAAACATTTGGAAGATGTTGCCAATTCCTTTAATAGTTTCTTCACAGAAACTATCCAGTCACTAGCTAACCAACTATCTCCCAGTTGCCCAAGCCCTAATGCTGCCACACCTAGTTCTCAACCCCCCTTTAAAATTCAACCAGTTTCCACATCACTTATCTGTGCCCTAATCAAGAAACTAAAACCTACCACCCTTGCAGCGGATCTCCTCCCAGTTGAGTATCTAAAAAAGTGCGGATACCATAGCATACCCGATCTCTATCCTGATCAATAGAATTATATCAGAAGCCACTATCCCCTCCATCTGGAAGACATCCCATGTTATTCCACTCCACAAAGAAGGCAGTTCCACTAAACTGTCAAATTACAGACCTATAGATATTTTGTCACCCCTGGCTAAAATTATGGAGAAATGCATCCATAAACAACTCCTGAGCTATCTCATTCAGCACAATCTCCTGGCTAACTCACAGCATGGTTTCAGACCATTCCACAGTACAACCACGACCATCCTCTCCTTCTCCAATGTTATTCATCAAAACCGAAACAACAATAAGCTTTCTTCTACCCTCTTTCTTGATCTCTCCAAAGCCTTTGACATGGTCAACCACCAGCTTCTCATACACACACTTAAAACTATTCCCCTAGATGTCCAGGCTATCCAATGGTTCAAATCTTATCTGAGTAGTAGACAACAGGCTGTACTATGGTGACATACTATCTTCCCTTCTACCTATCACCGTTGGGGTCACTCAGGGCTCTATATAAGGACCCCTACTATTTTCAATCTTTATTAATGACCTGTACCCAGTCATCCCAACAGCCACCTGCATTCAATATGCAGATAACTCCACTTTGATTTGCTCTGCCACCTCCCCTTTAAGTCCGCAGACTCTATCCCAAAATGTGTTTAATACTGTCGAAAATTGGCTCTGTAATCAACGTCTCCTATTAAATCCCAACAAAACAAAGCTACTATTTTTTTCCCCCACTCGTAAAGCTTCCGCTCCAACTTTTACTATAAAATTTAACAATGGCACTGTCATTGTCCCAGATCCCTGTACCAAACTCTTAGGTGTAACAGTTGATAATAACCTCAAGTTTGATATGCATATTAATCAAACTATTAAAAAAGTTAATAAAAAATTTGGCTCACTATACAAGATCAAACCTTTCCTCACTCCACTAGCTAGGACAGTAATTGCCCGTACACATCTACTTTCCACCCTCCTTTATGTATCCCCTCTCTTCATGAACTTGAGTAAGTCTGACCTTAATAAACTCTCTAGCTGCTTTAATCACATTGCTAGATTTGCCACTGGAGCAGCATACAGAACATACTACTGTCAGAACCTAAAAAATCTAGGGTGGCTAGAATTGCCTATCCAACTTCAGTACAATCAGCTAATAGTAGCACATAAAATTCTCTGCCAACCTGAAAACACACACATACTTACAAAAATTATTGGGTCTATATTACGTGATCGAGCAGTCAAATGTTCGAACACGTAATAATTGACCCCTAAATATCGAAACGTCGTAATGTCAAACGGCAAAAAAAAAAAAAAAAAAAAAACCCCACCCAAACAAACCATTAAAATGCTCGAAGTATGGGAGCAAGCCCCTCTGCACCCCTACTACTTAAATATACTAACTCTGAGATCGCACTACAGTGCAGACAATGGAAAACGTCCATGTCTGCACTGTACGGAGATCTCCCTTGAACCGTTCAACATCGTAATATAGACCCAAAGTATCACCCCTTACAGCAACCTCAAGACACTTCGTTCATCCAACAAATTACTAGTCCAAACCCTCAAAAGCAGCAACTCATCTGGAGACCCTCTATATGCCGACTCTGTTGGTAAAATATGGAACTCACTTCCTGCTGAGCTTACATCAGAACCAATTTTAACCCAATTAACAAAAATTAAAAAAAAAGACTTTAAAAGGCAATGGCTACGTCCTTGCTCAAATCCTGACTAACTCTGGCAATATAAATATGTGCTAAAGAGGTCATTTGGCCACCCCTACATTGCTTCCAAATTGTTACTCTATAACAAATCAGATTTATATATAACAGAATGAATGACTTTTATCCTATGTATTGTATATGTAACAGTGCTTTTACTTGATTGATGCAACAGTTTTTCTGTATGTATGTATGGAGCATTTCTCCCTGGGCCTACGCTGAAAATGGACAAGTATCCAGTCGGGCTATCCCGGTCAGCAAATGTAAAATAAAATAAATAAATAATTTTATTCCAAGTTCTACCTACAGTATTGGAATACAGACTAATTTCTTTCACCTTCATTCCAAAACTTCAACCAGAACCTTCTGCATCTTTTTGCATTACTTTCACCATTTTTAAATATCTTTAAATATATTTTCTAGCATCATTTTTTCCATATAAATTGAGTTACTCCACCACAAGTTTTGCTTTCTTTCTAACAATTCATTTACTATTTTACAAAACACTGTTCTCTCATTTTCATTCATTTTTTATAATATCCATAAAATAATCCATCAATTCCTTGTGGTGATTCATTCTATTCTTTTATGAATTCTTGCATGCCAATTTCCTTTTTCAGACAATTCTGACTACTTTCCAGTATTTTTCACAATCCACTCTTTATCTTATATTAATTAATTCTCATACATTTTACCTACAAATCTTTCCATCACTTTCAAAATTTATCTCTGTTTAGTACTTCACTCTATCAAATTTTGTGTTAGTTTTTCTTTACCTACATGATGAAACATTCCCTTTTTTTCTTTTTAACATAGTTGCATCTATAACACATTACTTTTTCTCTATTTTTTCTAATATCTATATCTCTTATTCTGTCACCACACTCTTATTTCTTTTCATATCATCATATACTTCCACATTTCTTTGCTTTATTCTTTTTTTATTGTTGGTACAAACACTTTCTTGACACTCTTACAACATACCCAGTTTTTATAATGTACTCTCATTAGCATATATTGTTCCCATAACTACTTCTGTTCTTCCTTTATCTCATTCTGCTTACTAATCTCATCAGTTAAACCCATTATTTCTTTACCTTCCCTTAATATCTCTCTCTGTCATCCCCTATTCTAGCCCATACTGCTCTGTGATTTGAAAATTCAGCCATTTCTACTTCCCCCATTACTTTTCTATCCTTTCAATACAAAGTATTATCTATTTCAGTTTTAAAAATCCCCTTTTCTCTATGTCCATTCTTTTCTACTTTCATCCATTCATAAAGTGTTTCCTCCTTCATCACTTTAACATTCTGTGTTATTTTTCTCTTTTCTTTCTCAAACTGAAGTTATCATTTCCCACAAAAATAAATGACATATTCAACAAAACAAATATTTTAACTTCTTCAAACATATTTTTCTCTCTATCATATCAGTATGCGTAAGTTACAATTAGTCATACACATTTCTCTCTTTTTCTTAGAACAGATATTTGTATCCTTCCAGGTATTATTATTGTCACATCTAATATCTTTATTTCCTCATGTTTTATCAAAATATCTACCCTGAACACATATCATTCTCGCATGATTACATAATCAGGTCTATGTTCACTTACTGAATTATAGACACCTTGAACCGTGAAACAACGAACGTAAAACAGTGAACACCAATAACTTTGAAAATAAATTCAGCGAATGGCCATAGTCAGCCAACAACCAGGAAGTAACACGATAAGTGAAGGGAAACCTACTAAATTTGACCTATTCCTCACTGTAGTGTGATCTCAGAGTTGGTATATATAGTTAGCAGGTGGGGGGGCACAGCTCCCCATACTGGGGAGGTGTGCGGGGGCAGCCCCCCACCTTGGTTTGTTGTATGTGCAATGCTGGCAGAGTATAGCCATTCACTTATTTCATTTTGCTGTTATTGGTGTTTGCTGTTTTTCTAGTTTGCTGTTTTTCTTTTGTTGTTTTGCGGTTCAAGGTTTTTTTAATTCGGTAAGCGAACATAGACCCAACATAATCTTCCTTCCTGGTATTGCCATAGTTCATTCCCTTTTTTTCCTTTCTTCACATCTCTAGTATCCTGCAAACATAACATTGTTGTAAGAAATTAATTATGAAACTCAGCCACTACCAACGCTCCAATATCATTTGTAATACTATTTGTATTTAATGCCAGCATTCCTTTATTATCCCTTTCATTTTCTACATCCCTCTTTCTTTCAATCTTAATTTTTATCATTTTCTTTCTTTTTACCCATCACCCAACTGACTTGTCTTTTCTTTATGTTTGTCTTTTTTTTCAAATTCTCCCTCTTCTCCTTCATCTCTCTCTAACACTGTATTATCAGGTTTTATTCTCCACCTGAAGATTTTTGTCTCCTTGTAAAACACTCCCTATTTCATTTATTTATTTTATTCCTTCTTGATATTAACTAGATTTTCTGCTTCAGTTACTCCACCCATAATGTTTTCTCTACCAATATGTTCGGTAACAATATTATCCGATTGCCTTTCTTGTTTGGAGTTTTCTTCATCATCTGTACTTTCTTTTTTTCTAAAATATGACAATTAAACCTGAAATGTTCACATGCATCATATATTTACAATTGTTAGTATTGTGTCCCCCCTCTCCATATACTGGTCAAATCATCTTTTATATAGTCTTGCAATACAATATCTACAGATGCCAAATTATTGTTGCTAGCCAGCACAACACCCTGTTGCAGTCGTATTCCACTGGCTGAGCATTCCCCAGCTCTTTCCTTCATTGACTGTTGAAAACAGTCCCTTCTCCCTGGATACACTGTTAGAATTTCCTTGTGTTCTGACTGGAGTGCTACTGAAACAATCTGGAATTATAAGGCTGATAAGTATATTGCTTGGCACTAACTTTTCAGAATTCTGCATTGTCTTAATTTTTCCCCGACTGAATTATTTTATATATTTGCTGAATTTGTTTGCTGTTTTCTCATCTGTTCTGAAACTATTTTTTCTCCTCCCACCCACCCTATTTGTGTGTGTTGTTATATTTGGTGGCTTTGCAGTTGCCTGCTCCTACTGTAAATTTGATCTGAAAAACTCCTCCCAGTCTAGTGTTCATTCTGATACAGACAGAACATTTGAGAAGGCCAACCCACTTAGGTTCTTAACCTTGAATTATCTTCTGCTCCTCCTTCCTCCTTTTGTATTTTACTAACCAAAAAAAAATCTCTCTCCTTGCATTCTGAGTGTGCTTCTCAGCTGATAAGTATATTTTTTGGCACTTTTCGACTGTTCAGAGTTGAATTTAGCTCAGAATACATTTTGAATGAATTGCATTTATTTAAACTGTATTTACTTTAATACTGCTATATACTCAGCTGTGCTAGCTTGCACTGCACTTGAATTGTTTTAGTGCTGTTTCAGCTGCTTTCTGGGAAAAAAATTCTAAGCGTGTTTCCTGCCTTTTCTGTAACTAGTCTAGTACAGATACAGATTTGCTGTATACAGGACAGTTGGCAAGCTTCTGAGCCCCCCAAGCCTTCCTGTGTTGGAGGGAAGCCTTCTAGCTTATCAGTGGGAGTGGTAAGAACTAGGTAGCCTATCTACCACAAGATGAGTAGTTTCTGGCCCAGAAATTGTAGTTTATTGGCCGTTTGGCCAGTTTTCCATCTCTTTCAACTTTCTGGTTTAAAAGCCCGCATTTGCACTTGTTTCCAGCCTTTCCTGTAACTAATCTAGTCGAGATACAGATTTGCTGTATCCAGGTCTGTTGATAAGCTTCTGAGCCTCCCAAGCCTTTCTGTGCTGGAGGGAATTCTAGCAAATCAGTGGGAGAAGTAAGCACTAGGTAGCCTATCTACCACAAGAGGAGTGGTTTCTGGCACAGAAATTGTAGTTTATTGGCCATTTGGGGAATTTTTCCATCTCTTTCACCTTTCTGGTTTTAAAGCCTGCATTTGCGGTTGTTTCTCACCTTTCCTGTAGCAAGTCTAGTCCAGATATAGATTTGCTGTATCCAGGACAGTTTCTAAGCTTCTGAGCAGTGTCAAAGTCTGCTCTTCAATTTTTCCCTTAGATCTGCTACTTCTCTCCTCTCCTGCACTTTTACTAGCTTATTAGTTTAGCACTCTACCAGACTTCTTGTAGCAATTATTGTAGCACACAAAAGTGTTACCAGCACTAAATGTTCTACAAGGAAACAACTCAAGTACTTATTATTAGCTCCCACCCCTCCAGACATGTCTAAAGATCAGTTCCCTGTGCTTCCTCCAACTAACCTGGTGAATTTGGACATACTGAGACAATGCAGCAACTGCCTCATGTACACTGACAACCCTCTCCTCTTACCTCCCAACACTCAGACTTACAAGAGATGCACTTATACATCCAAACTGGAAGCCACGCACCCTCCAGCCAAGACCAGAATAGTTGGTCAAGAGGAGAAGGTCAACACGTGCACCACACCACATGGAACACATAGCCCTCCAGACCACACACCAGCACTGTCTTCACATAAAAGCACAAACCACCCACCCACCTTTGCTGAGGCTCTCAATACAAATCTACTCAAACAGCAGAGACCTCCAAGGCAGAAACGCACTCGACCACAACACAACACTAATCACGAGACACATAACTCACCTAAACAGTATGCCACTCAACCAAAGCCCCTAAGGCAAAACAGCGTGCCCAACACTCTAGTCATAGGTGACTCGATAGTGAGGCACATTGATGTCCCACTCACTAGGTTGAATAAGGAGAAAGTAACAGTCATCTGCCTGTCAGGTGTCAGGATTCACCACATAACACACACACTCAGGTCCCTCAACAACAGGTACAAATATGACTCTGTCATTGTACATATGGGTGTGAATGACCTGAGACATACCTCCCTGGAGTACAAGAAAAGAGACATGGAGGAGCTCTCAGATTATGTAGCCCAGGTAGTACCATCACCCATAATAATACCACAGTACAAGCAGAAAATGATTGATTTCAACAATTGGCTAAGTTTCTGGTGTCATTGTAAGAGGATTCAGTATCTGTCTGCCTGAGATGACATGATTGACAGACCTGGATGCTTTGCCAGAGATGGCCTGCATCTGTCAACCCTAGGCTTCTGGATACTGGCTAAGGCTCTTGCCACCCCTATAGTGCCTTTTTTAGGCAGTGTTCCAAAGACCAAATTACCACTGTAACAGCTACAAACAAATGCAATCTGTGGGTAATGCTGCTCAATGGTAGAAATCTAAATCTGAAAATGCACTCGCTCAAAGCACTCCTTAAAGTGGAAAACATCGACATTTGTGCTGTAACAGAGATCTAGTTCAAGGCAGCAAAAAGAACCCCTGCACTACCAGGCTATAACCCATTCCACACATTTTGGTCCCAGAACTTGGACCATAGTTCCAAAGGTGGTGGCGTTTCCATATTCATAAAGGATGTGTACACTTCCAGACTGGTAGCCCAACATAACGCATCTGAGATACTTCAGGTGCAGCTAACATTGGGAAAAACAGCGATTCACGTCGTAGCCTGCTATAGGTCCCCAACCATGTCCCGAGACTCACACCCCACATTCCTAAGCACCCTGGAGAAAATTAGGGTCCAACCTAACACTCCCATACTGGGCGACTTCAACTACCCCTCCATTAACTGGGAAAACTATTCATGTACCAATACCCTTGCCCACTGCTTTCTGGAATTCATTAATTCCAATGCCCTGGACCAGCTCGTTCTTACCCCCACTAGAGGTAGCAACATCCTTCACCTGGTCATTACTAACATGGGCGACTGTTGCTCTACACCAATAGTCAACTCCTCCCTGGTTAGATCTGACCACAAGCTAATCACCTTGGAAATCCACATCCCCCCCCCCCACCACAAAGGTAACCACCATGAAAAACTTCTTCAAAGCTAACGTTGGGCTCCTAAAACAGATGTGGCTAACTTCTTGGCACCCATGCAAATGAAGAATAGTTGCATGACTGTCGAATCATACACCAATGCATTGTATGAACACGTACACAAATGCATGGATCTCGCCATACTCAACATACCCAAGACGCTTTCTTCAAAAAAAAAAGGAAGCCAATCTGGTGGTCCCCTGCCATAAACAAACTCTACAACAGAAGGAGGAAACTGATGTGGAATAAGGTGATAGACAGTAAAGACAATCATAAGGCCTTCTATAGTTATGTAAAGAATCTCCATGGCAATACCCAGACTTAATCTGTGCTGTTGCACAATGGTACCTCCTACACCGAGCCAGCAGATATTGCCAATATACTGGCCGACAGATTCAGTGCCAACTTTACCCGCCCCCCCCCAAAGGACCAATCACAATACCAACAGATTGCCAGGTGCCGAGTATTACTGCTGCACAGGTTAAGACAGCACTGTCCAAGGCCAAGAATACAGCTTCTATGGGACCTGACAATATCCCTGGCTGTGTTCTACATGAACTACAGAGTGAACTGGGACCTTGCCTGTGTGCTCTGCTCAATCACAGCCTCTCCTCGGGCTTTCGCTCTACCGAATGGTGCACAGCTACAGTCATCCCTCTCCACAAGGGAGGAGCGACTACAGACCCCAGGAACTATCGCTCCATTAGCCTGATGACTCTGATATGCAAAGCTATGGAACGCATCATTATGGACCTAATAAACAAGGATATAGGGAAAATCCAAACTCTAGATCCTACACAGTTTGGTTTTGTGAAGGGTAGATCATGCCTGCTCAACTTGGTCAACTTCTTTGAGTCAGTCACCAGACCTGTGGATGAAGGCAAGGTGGTTCATCGCGCCTACCTTTTTCTGGCCAAGGCCTTTGATACCATTTCCCACTCAGGAATCATAGAAAAACTCACTAAGCTAGGCATCAACCCCTTTATCACTTGGTGGGTTGCAAACTGGCTCAGAGATTGAAAGTAGCTGACTCCAAGTCAGACTGTTGACCAGTCATGAATGGAGTCCCACAGGGTTCAGTCCTGGGCCCTCTCCTGTTTGGTATCTACTTCTCTGAAGTCCAGGCCAACATGAAGGAACTCTGTCTGACAAAGTTCTCAAACGATTGCAAGTTGGGAGCTACTATTAACTCCCCAAGTGATGCTGACATCCTACAGGAAGGCCTCAATGAGACCAACGACTGGTGTCAGAACCATGGCCTTAAGCTCAATGCCAAAAAATGTGTCATCATCCCCCTAGGGAAAAACCCAGTTTCCTTGAATTACTACATCGATGGTAGTCCACTGAACACAGAAGGTGTTACAAGTGATGTAGGAACACAGGTTGACAGCAACCTCTCTTTTGACCACCATATTGCCACTGTGGTCAGAAAGTCCTTCTATGTGGTACATCTCATTGCTAAGGGTTTTGCATCCAGGAAGAAAGAGGTCATTGTCTCCATCTACTCTTCCCTCATTAGGCCAATCATGAGTACAATGCCCCATTTGGCATGTACCTCACTAGACACCTGCAACAACTGGAGAGGCCACAAAAGTACCTCACAAAGAGGATCCTAGGCCTTAAACATTTGTCCTATATGTTCAGACTCAAAAAACTCCAACTATTCTCTGTCTCATATCGCCTACTTAGAGGCAATCTCTGCTTGACTTACAAAGCCATGTCTGATCCAGCTCTGTTAGAAATGCTACAGCTAAAGAAATCCCAATCCCTCCGTACCACATGCTCAAGAGACTTCAATCTCATTACCACAATCAACAGAACATGCTGGAGGGACAGGTTCATAACCCAGAGACTGCCCATGCTATGGAATAGACTTCCCGTACATGTCAAGCAGAGCACCTCACTGACCATCTTCAAGAGAAATCTTGATGAGTGGATGGGAAATAGAAAATTCACACTGGGGATCACTCCAGTGGCTCTACTTGACAGAGACACTAGGAACTATGGTCGGGTGGCACAATGCCAGAGTAATCCTATGGGCTAGGCTTGTAAAGGCTCCAGGGCCATTAGTCTAGTACACACCTATGAACCAGATTTAAAGAGAGCCCATCCTCTGCAAAGTCACCCAGTAGTCAATCAACCATTTGACTCCAGCTTGTTTCCTTACCATCACTCAGCTCACCTTAGTATTTATTTATTTCTCTTTGTTTACCATGAAATTCTGAGTGGGGTTTATACCATTTTCAGTGGAGATCCAGGGAGAAAAGCTCCACACGTTAGGCAAGTACATTTAATGACAAAAAGCGAAAACATTTTGTAAAATACATTGTTTACATAAAAACTCAATTATATGAATACATCTAGAACATATTATGTAACCTATGGATTTAACAAAATACATTTTTAATGATGTATTTGGTTACAGAGAAATAACAGACAGTGGATGTATTAAGTAATGTGCTTAGTGGAAGTACAGAGACGGGTAGCAAAGACAGCAAGGGATTTAGCAAGAAGTAGAACTTAAGAGGACAAGTAGTTTTATGAAAGATTAGATAGATTGAGGTGGGGAGCTTGTATAGACCTGTATTAAAGAAAACAGAGATAGTGGCAGTTACCTGAGAAAATGAAGTTTTGTAGGAAAGAAATTAGGTAGATGGTGGAGTGGCAGTTTGTAGAACAGTACTGTAAATGACAGTTGTAGGAGAATGAGATACAGTATAGTGAGTCTCATGCTCTGTTCATTTGATTTTATGATGAATAGAAAAGCTAAGTTTTCGGATCATAGGGCTCAATTTAGAGGTATAGTGTTGTAGAATTTATTTTACAGCTGGTCATTTTTCTGGAGAATTTATTAGTTTATGAGCTGTAATTAGTTGATGGTAGTCAAGGTGATTTTTAAGTTCTAGCCTGTAAAATTTTTTAGTACTATGCAATGATATTTTTTCAGGATTATTTGCAGCAAATTTTGCAATTTTGTTACAGGCTGTCTGAAGTTTATTTGTGATGGTTAAATTAAGATTTGTAAAGATGGGTGAAGCGGAGAATAGGGATGGAAGCATGTTTGTGTTACGGTTTTTCTGGAATTATTATTCACGAATTCCCTAGCCTTGTTGAGGGATCCAAGTTTTCATTTTATTTCGATGGTTAGCAATAGGTGTTGGTCGTATCTGAAATTATCATTGAGCATTACTCTAAGGAGTTTTGTCTGTGTGACATATTAGATTTTTGTTTTGTTGCCTGATAGGCTATGAAAAGACTGTTTTTTGGTTTAAGTAGTTTTTAGGGGTTAAAGCAGCAGCTGTGTTTTTTTAGTATATAAGAACAAGTAGGAGCTATCTAGCTAGGATTCTATGGCTAGAAAGGACTTTTGGGTGCTTTCTTACAGGAAGGCCAGTGTTTGGCCTGAGCAAATGAGAGTGACCTTATCTGCATATTGTATCAGCTTTTGTTTATTGGCAGAGTGCAGATTATTGATAAAAATATTGACAAGTAGGGGTCTTAAAATTAATCCCTGAAGGACACAGACTGTGAGGAAATTATTATAGTCTTGTTTGCCAATTCACAGCTTGTTTCATTATTGGATAATTAGCTGTGGAATCAGGTTAGTGATGGGGTACTGAGGCCTAGACAGGCCAGTTCCTCAAGGAATTTCTGGTGTGAAACAGTACTGAATGCTTCAGATAAGTCTAGGAAGACTGCTGGGACCAGGTTATCATTGTTTAAGAGTTGATTAACTGTGTTTGTAAAGTTTAAAATGCCAGTAGTGCTGCTATGATTAGGCCAAAAGTCACACTGAGTTAAGGAGAGAGGGTTATGAGTGGTGACGCATTTGAGCAACTGTGTGCGGATACATTTTTCTAACATCTTGGATAGGGGTGGGAAGATGGTAGTTGTTTAGGTCAGTAGAATTTCTGCCTTTATGTATGGGTATGATGTATGGCATTTTCCAGATGTTGGGGACATGATTTTCTTTTGTGTATCTATTGATATGTATGGACGTTGGGAATGCTACACCCTCTGCTGCTATTTTAAGTTACTCTGCTGGTAATTTGTTGGCTGCCAAGGGGGTTGGTTTCATTTTTAGTAAGCATTTTTTTTATTGCTGAAGTGAGCACATTGTCAAGTTTAAAGAGTACTTTTTTGTTGGTAGGGAGATGTGAGACAGTGAAGGGTGAGGTAGAGTTTTGTTTGGTTAGTGGTATGAAAGAACTTACAAAGTGGGTGTTGAACTGGGTTGCTGTATTACCTGGGTATTTACAGGTTGTGGTGGGTTGGGGGTACAAGGTTGCCCGGAGTTGAGCAGTGATTTTAAGGAATGCCAGAACAGTTTGGTGGTTATTTTGGTGGGTATTTTGTAAGTTTGTTAAATATTCTTTCTTGTTATTTAGTATTTGCTTTTTTATGAAACTTCTGAGATCTCTATAATGCTGTAGGATTGAGTTTTATTTTTTGTATATCTTTTCCAGGCCCAGTGTCTATTTAAGTTGTTTAGTAGTCTTTGTTGGCCAGGATGCTGGAATAGATTTGACTCTGTTTCTAAATAGCGATGGTTAGGAAGATATGATTAAAATAGAGTAACTGCTTCATCTAGCAGTAATGCTTTTGGGCAGTTACATTTACCTTGGTTTAGAGTTGGTATAAAGCATTCAGGGTTGAAATTCTGTAGATTATGGACTTGTTTGTATGTTATTTGCATTTGAAAGTATATCTGCTGTGGGGCTTACTTGAAAGAATCCAATCAAGTGTGGTTTCGTTGCTAGATATTTTTTGGGTCCTGGTAGTGGCGTTTTAATAGTTGTGGCAATCCGAATAAGTTTAGGTCAGGTGATGTATTGATTTGTTTTCAATCATAGCCTACATCACCCAAGATTACAGCCTCTTTTTATGATGTGATACAGCCATTAAAGAACTTCAGTTGTGGCTAGATTGTTTCCAGGGGGATTAGATTAATTTACTGTTATTGAGTTTGAGTTGGGTAATTAGAATTTCTGCATTCTAAACTTTTGGGGTAGTTTGTGGATGTTGGATTACTTCTAGGGTGATTTTAAAAAATATTGCTTCTCCAGCTCCCCTTTTTGTTTGTCTGACCTGATTATGTTATACTGAGGGAGGTGTATTTTGTTACCATTTATTTCTGGCTTTAGCCAGGGTTAAGTAGTTGGGATTACAGTGTGCCAAGGTTGTGTGGAGATCAAGGGTCTTGTTGCATATGCTTTGAAAATGTATGTTTAGGAGAAGAAGGTTGTGAACTGAGTTGTGGTTTGGGAGAGGAGTTGTGTTGTTCTGAAGGGTGTGGTTGGTTCTGACTGTATACTAGTACTTGGGCGAGAGTTGGGGTGGTTGTTCTCACTTTGCAACAGCTTGGTTATTGTATGCAAATATGTGTAAAAAATCTAGCCTTGTCATGTGCATGGAGGTAAATGAGGAATGCTGACTTACTGAACTTTAATTATTTAAATGTGCATGTGTTTAGTAGTGAGTGTGGATATAGTTTGGGCGACAGTTGAAAAACGTGGTATGTTAGAGAACTGTTGTGGTTGGGGATTTGTGGGAAAGAAACTGTATGGATGCAAGTGTGATTGTGATGTGTATGAGAAGGCTGAGTGGTGTTGTGGTGATTGAAAAGAAAGTTTAGCTCTTGAAAGGAAAGTGAGGTATGTCATGCACTTCATGGTAGTGTTTGCTCTAGTGTAGGACTGCTAGGTTATGTGTATGTTTATAGTGGTTAGGGTGTGTTACTGAAGGTTGCAAGTGTATTAGACAAAGTAGAGGTCTTAAAAGAGATGGAGGATGGGGATGAGTTGCAAGAGGCTATTACTGGTTAATTGTGAGAGGTGGGTGTGGGTTGGGAAGAATAAATGTAGATGTAGTGGGGATGGGTGAGAATTAGGGGTAGGTTAGGAGCCCAAGTGGAGTGAGGGTGGAATGAAATGGGGCCCACACACAGAATATTGTATTCTCAGGAAAAACATGGTGCTGCATTTAGAAGTAAGGTAAACTTATTAAGAAAGCATTACAGAGATGAATCTACCATAAGCAAAGTGTATTTGTGCTAGTGTTTCTGATAATAAAGAAAATAGTGGTCTTACTAAGCTTGATTTAAATTAGGGGCTGACCTGTACACAAGTTTTTTTTTTTTTTTTTTAGACCTTCTACCCAGTATAAGATGTTACTGTTAAACAAAACAGGGTGATTAAGGATTACATTTTCCTAATATTTATCTGCTTACTATATATAGCATATGCTGCTGATGCTAGCTAAGTAATTATTGGGTGGAAGAAACAGTTTGAATTAGTTTTAATGGAAGAGGCTGGAGCCGTCTAGTAGTGTGCACACAGTAAGATATCTATACACATTAAATAAAGTACATCAGTAGCTTCCGATTAGGAGTTCAACATTTATTATACTTTAAATATTTTTTTCCTCTTAGGGGGTTCTTCTTGGTTGTAGATGACAAGTCTCACTGATTATATTGACAATTTTTTCAGGAACGTGGACAATGGTGCACTGCATATATATATATATATATATATATATATATATATATATATATATAGGGTGGCGAAAGCCACATAACTATGGGCTAGGCTTATAAATGCCCTTGGGCAGATAGCCTAGTATGAACCTATGAACCTATATATATATATTTAGTTTTATTGTCTACAGTTTTAAGTGTTCACACCACTGCAGGACACTGAAGAGGAGCTGAAAACTGGGCTTGGAAATCAAAATCATCTCCATCAGCACAACAGTTTCTAGAACTCCTCCATCCATCTCTGTACACAAAACTTGCTCCCGTTCAAACCCCAGTCACATATTCAATACATTTTCTGTAGCTTCATTCTCAAGCTGCTCTCTCCATTTCTCTTCCATCTTGGAAAACTTTGACCACCAGCAGACCTCTACCAGCAAGTAGTGGCTACAAAGAGTATGGAGAAGGTCCCAAGTGTCCTGGCTAAATATTCCCCTTGTCAGCTGGAATACCACTTCAGGTCTCCCCTGAAAAATGCCAGTGGACTAGTGTGACTAACCCTGTCAAATAAGTGTAAACATGGTTGTGAAATAGTTTGGCTTCAGTCTTAACATGCAGATCATTTTTGAACATCTGTCAGTTAAAACTTATCTTTTTGTTAAGCTATATATTTCAATGTTTTTATGGGTGCTCCCCATTAGAACTACAGGATGGCAGTGAAAAAGGAACACATACTATAAAATGAAGTAACTTGCCCATACACGGTTCATTAAAATAAAATATATAACAAGGGCCACAAACCTGAACTCCTGTCCAAAATAACTTGTGTTGCATAATATATGGTCATTCAGTGAAATATAAAAGTCTTGGCTTGGTGTGTGTGTGTGTGTGTGTGTGTGTGTGTGTGTGTGTGTGTGTGTGTGTGTGTGTGTGTGTATGTGTGTTCTACTACACATCCCTGTCACTCAAGTATCAAGTAAAGTTGCTAAGTGCATGATGTATTTTTCCAGAAGTGGTTGAGAAATTAGGAGTCTGTGTGACAGCCTGTTCTATTAGTGAGATACTTCTATTCCCAGTCAGTTACAAGCACATATATATAGCTTCCCTCTATATCCCACCAGGGGATAATATCTCTACACTTGAACTTATACTCTGTTGGCTTTCCAGTAACATTAGTAACGAAACCATAATCCTTGGAGATGTAAACATTAACTGGGCCCTTATCCAGGCTCCTGCAAACACCACCAATATCAACCTCTACAATTTCTCTCAACTAATCAACTTGCCCACTCACCCTGCCAAAACCCCCTCTAATGGAAGCATATTGGATTGGATTCTAGTCTCTCATCCCCACTATTTCACCAACAGTGGCATCCTTCCCGACCCTCTAGGTGACCACCTACCCACCTTTACCCACCGACTTCCCACTATCCTTCAACGGACCCACAACATCATTACAATCCGTGACCGAAAAAAGTTCAACCCAACAACCTTTTCAAACTCACTAAAAGCAGTAAATTGGACTTGTCTAAAAACACTACCTCTAGACAATGCTGTCTCATATTTTAACTCAACATTCTTAAAAGTACTTGATTCCCAAGCTCCCCTACGGACTAAAAGAATAAAAACTAAATCAGCCCCTTGGCTATCTAAAACTACTCTATCTACCATGAGACAAAGAGACAAAGCATGGGCACGCTACCAAAAACATAAGGCAACCCCACTCCTTAACGAATACAAAATGCTCCAATAAAGTTAAGAAACACATCTCTTCTGATAGACAAAATTACTACTCTACACTCCAAAACCAAAACAAAAACAACCCTCAAAAATTCTGGAAAGGAATCTCCACTCTCCTCCACCCCAGTAAACCAGATACTCCAAACCCAGATCCAAATGCTCCAGAACTAGATTTAGCCACCCAATTCAATTCCTTCTTTATTGACTCTATTTCCAAACTAACCTCCTCTTTCTCTATCTCTTCCCTTCATCTAACACCCCTTCACCCACCCCCAGTATCTCTTCATCCACACCCTACTCTACACCCACTAATCCCACTATACCCCTTTCTACACAAATTCCATCCTCATCTATACCACCCCAAAATTCAACACCCCATGACTGCACTCTCTTCACTTTAAATCCCATTCCTACTGCTACCATTAAGAAACTCCTTCAGAAATTGAAACCATGTACCAATGCTCCTGACAATATCCCTTCTTACTTTCTTGGCATCGCATGGAAAGTCTTGCCTACCCCATCAGCATCTTAATTAACCGCTCCCTTCAAGAAGGCTCAGTTCCCCAAATCTGGAAACAAGCATATATCATACCATTACACAAAGGTGGTAACAATAACAGCATTACTAATTTCCGTCCCATAGCCATCCTGTCCCCCATTGCAAAAATCCTTGAAAAATGTGTACAACTCCAACTCCTCCCTCATCTCCTAGACAACAATCTTATCACCCCCACACAACACGGGTTCAGACCTAATCATAGCACCATGACTGCCCTTCTCTCCTTCCTTGAAATCATCAATAAAGCCCGTGACTCAGGACAAATCGTTTCCACCATACTCCTTGATCTTTCTAAAGCTTTCGATACTATCTCTCACAGCCTGCTCTTAACTAAACTCTCCAAACTCTACCTATCCTCCTCCTCTTTGAACTGGTTCTCTAGCTATCTTTCCAACAGAAATCAAGCTGTAAAGTGGAAAAAAGCAACTTCCTCCTTCCTAACTACCCCTACCGGAGTTCCACAAGGCTCCATACTGGGTCCTCTACTCTTCAATATTTTTATTAATGACTTCCACAAAGCTATCCCTTTCTCCAGCATCATCCAATATGCTGATGATTCTACTATCATCTGCTCTGCCTCTTCTATCCCCACTCTACAAAAACTTACTCAAGATGCCTTTTCTTCCACAGAGCAATGGATGCTTAGCAATCATCTAGCTCTTAATGCCACCAAAACCAAATTAATGTTATTTACCCCCTCCAAACTCACTCCCCCCAACATGAACTCATTCTTAATTACCAGTCAAAATAACTTACCTCTCGAAATAGTATCAGACACCAAACTACTTGGGGTTCAGATCGACAACCAACTAAAATTCAATTCCCACCTACAAAAAAACATCAAAAAAACACATCAAAAAATTGGCATGCTGTATAGACAAAATGCCTACCTTACATCCACCACTAAAACCACTCTAGCTACTTCCTTTCTTATCCCCTCCCTTCTATATGTTGCCCCACTACTTACTAATCTTCAGTCCTCATTAAAAAAACAGCTCACTTCATGCTATAATAAAATTGCTAAATTCGCCACCGCTCAAAGGTCTTCCACTCACCATTGTCTCTCCCTCCATAAACTAAAATGGTTAGAACTTCCCAATTATCTTACTTACACTCAATTAACTCTAGCCCATAAGCTGATCCTAAACCCCTCCAAGTGTCCCTCCCTTGCTTCTGCCCTTAAAATACACCTACCAAATAGAGTGCTAAGGTCTAATAATCAAAATTTACTAGAAGTGCACAAACCCACTCATCCCCCAGGCAAAAACCTCCTTTCCTTCAGCCTCGCTCGCCTCTGGAATGCTCTACCACCTAACATCCACATTACCTCTAACCACTCTACCTTCAAGAAGTCACTTTTCTTACACCTAGCATCTCAATGGGAATGCTCTTGCTCCCACCCCTCATAACCAACTCTACTAAATGCCCTTAAATACCATATTCTACCTTATTCACCTTCTATGTTTGTTCATTAATCTGCATTTATGTTTTGCATTTTGTTCCTTCAATTGCATGTACCAAGGCTTTTACCGTCTAATTATAATGACATTATGTTTTGCTACTTCAATGTATCTAGAAATTACTATCAAATGTTAATGTATATCTATTTTCTGTTTTGGAGCTTTTCTCCCCAGGACTCCATTGAAATCGGGTTCTTCAAGGCCCAATGGACTATCCTGGTAAACCAACTGCAATAAATAAATAAATAAATAAATTATGTGGTATACAGACCTGCATATGAGCACAGCTGCCCTTTGCTGTGCTGTATGGTCCAAATCAATTAAATGAACACAAAAGGCAAGTGAAGGCTGAGGGACACCCCCCCCCAGACTACAGGTAAGTTATTTTGAGCAGGAGTTCAGGTTTGTGGACATAATCAGCATGGTTATATATTTTGTTTTAATAAATCATGTTTGAACATATCCCTTAACCATTTTATAGCATGTGCTTCTGTTTCACTGCCATGTTGTAGTTGCACTGGGAGACAGGCCTTCACAGCCTTAATCCACTGTGCCACATGCTGGCCAAAATGTTCTCTCAGTGACAGGAGCTGAGAAGTGTATACAAGTCATACTAATGAGAATAAGGTAAAATACTGTAACAAAAAGAAATAGGCTAGCAATTAGCACAGAGTACAGCTATGAATCATCAATGAGCTGCTTTCTGTAGTGCATGGTGTGCTGCTTCCTGTACTGCACAGTGTGCTGCTTCCTGTACGGCGTGGTGTGCTGCTTCCTATACTGCACAGTGTGCTGCTTACTGTACTGCGTGGTGTGCTGCTTCCTATACTGAACAGTGTGCTGCTTACTGCACTGTGTGGTGTGCTGCTTCCTAAACTGCACAGTTTGCGGCTTACTGTACTGCGTGATGTGCTGCTTCCTGTACTGCGCAGTGTGCTGCTTCCTGTACTGCACAGTGTGCTGCTTACTGTACTGCGTGGTATGCTGCTTCCTGTACTGTGCAGTGTGCTGCTTCTTGTAGTGCATGGTGTGCTGCTTCTTGTATTGCGCAATGTGCTGCCTCCTTTACTGCATGATGTGCTGCTCCTGTAGTGCATGGTGTGCTGCTTCCTGTACTGCACACTGTGCTGCTTACTGTACTGTGTGGTGTGCTGCTTCCTGTAGTGCATGGTGTGCTACTTCCTGTACTGCGTGGTGTGCTGCTTCCTGTACTGCTCGTTGTGCTTTCCTCAGTCTCCATGTCTTGACTGTGTAACTGTATGCAAGTCACACAGCAAGACAGTGCTCCTGGGACACATGTATGTCACAATTGTGAACTACCTGCTGGATCTCAGTAACAGTAAGTTGCTAAGTGCAAATGACCACTCCCAAAATGTTGGTATGGGTATGTAACATAACTATCTGCAACTAACAGTGGTCTAAAGTGCAAATAATGTGTGGCAGACATTGCATTTTATGCCTTATAGTCACCAGTCTCAACAGAACATGTTTGTCCCATAGGTGTACTCCACATTCACAGCCTTTCTGTTGTTCAGGCATGGTCCCTTCTTTGTACATGCATGCAGTATTCATTCTGCACTCCCAAAACACAGTCTTCTGACTCAACTAGTTACACTTGCATGCCAGCAACTTAGACTGCTCAAGCAGTTTAACTCACTGATTCACACCTTTGACCATGTTGCACTTGGCAACATGTAAATTAACAGTGTGTGGGCAGGTCTGTGTGAATGCATATTGTAAACCTGTGTTTGTTAATTACACAATTATGTAAATACCAGTTAATTTATATATACAGAACTGCATTTATTTATTTGTGTTTGTACTTTCCATTTGTCAAGTGGGTTCACGGGCCCCCCAGAAAACGAATATTCACTAGAATGGAACAGGCAAAGTTTAGGAGCCACACAATAATGAAAAGAACAAAAATCCACCAATTTCACAAATAAAAAAAGTACAGTTGTGTACATACCATAAATGTAGATGTTCGAGTGTATTCACTGTTGCAGTCATTACATTTGGGTTATCCTGCTGGCAGGCTACCCGCAGTCAGCCAGAATTCCAAAGTCTAGGTCTGGCGTCGGTTGCTGTCACCTCTTCCCTGACGTCAGTGCGCCAGGGGTATAAAAGATGCAACCAACACCATTTTCTTCAGTTTTTCTTGCCCTAGATGTCAGGTGCCCCCAAATAGGTAGGCTGAAACAATTATGCCAAAAAACAAACATGCACTAAAACAAACATTTCCTTCATCTACAAGCAAATACACCACATAGGTTGTACAGAAGTGAGAAGTACAGAAAAGTCCCAGCCAGGTAAAAAGGGGGATGGTGGGTGGGTAACCTGGACTGCAACAGTGAATACACTCGAACATCTACATTTATGGTAGGTACACAACTGTACTATGTTCATAGTGTTTCACTGTTGCAGTCATTACACTTGGGTTGAATCCCAAAGCTGAGGTTGGGTGGCTGGGCCTAAATAGGATTAGGAGAGGCTACCAGGCCCTGCAGAACTGCAGTGGCAAAGCCTGCTCTGGATTTAGAGTAGACAGGTAAGTGGCAGTGCTTGGAGAAAGTGTGCACTGAACTCCAGGTTGCAGCCTCTAAAATGTCTTTGGTTGGTACTCCTCTAAGGAAGGCTGCTGAAGTGGCTGCTGCTCTGGTAGAATGTGGCCTAATGCCCTTAGGTACTGACTTGCCATGTTGTGAATAGCAGAAGCAAATGCAGTGTCCTATCCATTTTGAAATAGTCTGCTTCGAGATAGGTTTTCCTTGTGATCCTGCAGCATAAGCTACAAACAGTTGCTCAGTTTTTCTGAAAGCTTTTGTTTTGTCCAAGTAGAATCATAGCTGTCTGTGTATGTCCAAAGCATGCAGAAGTCTCTCCCCTTTATTCTGGGGATTTGGATAGAATGTTGGCAAATGAATGCTTTGGTTGAGAGCCACACTGAATACTACCTTTGGCATAAATGTTGGGTTTGTCCTTAGAGAGACCCTGTCCTGATGAAAAATGATGAAAGGTTCCACTGCCATTAATGCCTGTAACTCTGAGACTCTTCTTGCTGAGGTTATTGCTAGGAGCAGAGCAGTCTTCCATGATAAGAATTTTATATCAGCTGTATTGGCTGGCTCAAAAGGAGGCAGTGTGAGTTTTTCTAAAACAAAGTTGAGGTCCCAAGTAGGTGTTAGCGCTCTCCTTGGGGGTCTTATGTTTTTTGCCCCTCTGAGAAACGGTCTTAGTAGTGGATGAGAGAAAATAGGAGGTTCCATATTATAATGTGCTGAAATGGCAGAGGCATGGATCTTAATTGATGACAAGGATAGGCCTTTGTCCAGCATCTCAGTTAGGTATTGTAAAATCTGAGGCATATTTGGAACAAGTGGCTCGAGTCCTTGTGCCTGGTTCCAAGCACAGAATCTCTTCCATTTTTCTGCATAAGATTTCCTAGTGCTGGGCCTCCTGGCTTCTAAAATGACATCCATAACAGCTTTAGAGAGAGATGTGGTCTGAGTGGCTATATTATCTGCCATGCTGCCAGATTTAAGGTTCT